>NC_067474.1:123449635-123502135 GCF_947179515.1 Apodemus sylvaticus | reverse complement strand
AGAGACAGGTGGAACTCTGTGGGTTTGAAGCCAGCCTAGTCTACACAGAGAGTTCCAGGACACCCAGGGTTTACCCTGACTCAAAAAATAAAATATCTCCCATTCTTACATTGATTACTTGTTGAAATGAATGCTAATACATTTTTTCAAAATTATATGTATGTGGGGGAGGAAAGTAGATTGTTGGGATGGGGTAGGGGTGGGTATGGGTGTGCGGTGGCCTGCTCAGAGGGCAGTGGCTATGCTGACATTCCTTGCAGGAATCAGTTCTCTCCTACTGTGAGGTTCCCAGGGATCAAACTCAGGTGGCAAGTGCCTTCACCCCACCCCGTCCCCATCCCGAGCCACCTCGGCAGCCCCTTCGGGGTATGATTGGAGTTTTCAGGTAAAAGCCTAGGCTCCCGCATCTCCCGGGTTCAGGTTCCATCCAGTGGCGAGGTATCCTCGGTATGCCACTTAAACACATGAGTAATGACAGAGAGTGGAGAAAGAGATTCAACAAGGCCACACTGGGAAGACAAGAGATCAAAGGATTCAGGCACCTCAGGTCCATCTTGAGGTTGCTGCCAGAATCCTTCAGTTTAAACAGTGGGCAAGAAGTTTGCTTAACTAAGCAGTCTGGAGGGTGTAGCTTGCATCTGTCCTGCAGTGTGATCCCAAGGTGCTTCAAAACATCCTTTAAATACTTTTACTACAGCGTGTTTGTGTGTGTGCATGTTTTGTGTGTATGCGTGTGTGTGTGTGTGTGCACGTATGTGGGTGTGGGTGTGTGCACATGCCATGGTTTAGGTTTGGAGGTCCGAGGGCGACTTCCAGGCATTGAGTTGCAGGGATTGAACTCAGGCAGTCGGACCCTACCTTATCCTCATCCTGTGTAGCTCTGCATGCAGCATCCCCAGTTACACTCGCGCTTTGGGAGTCTGTTCTCATGGCCCGTCTACATAGATCGTTCTTCAGCCTGCACAGCCCCACCTCAGCCTCACTGTTATTGTAGCTCTGATGTTCCATCAGTTTTTGTCCTCCTGACATCTATTCTGAATTTATAGAATCATATTTGCATATTGATTGGGCCTCATCATTTGTCCCTCTCTCCTCAATCCGCATGTCTGAAGCACAGACTCAGGCTGGCACATTCACGCCTTTATTCTCTGCCTTCAGTTACTGCTAGAGGGCGGAGAGTGGAGGTTTAGTAAGCCTGGTTTTGTTTTGTTTTTTGTTTTTTTTTTTTTGTTTGTTTGGTTTTGTTTTTTAATTCACCAGTAAAGAGATGGCTCAGCAGTTAGGAAGTACTGTCTGCTCTTACAGGGACCTGCATCCGATTCCCAGCATCTACATAGTGCCTTATAAACATCTGGGGTCGCTAGACACATACAAGGTACACAAACATACATGCAGCTGAAACGCCCGTACTTATAAAATAACAAATGTTTTAAAAACCCAAGAGAAGCATTTCAGTCCACACTTACTGTGTGTCTGTGTCTTCCCATGGCATGGCTGGAAGATGAGGTTGAGGACTACTTGTTGGGTCTGTTGTTTGACCATGTGGCCACCCAGGGATTAAATTCAGGTCATCAGCCCCTGTGGGAAGAGCCTTTACCCACGGACCCGTCTCTCTGGCTCTGGAAACATCTCTTAAAAGAATTAATAAGCCAAGCACAGTGATCTCAGTACTGGGGAGGCAGAAGTTGTCAGATCTCTATGAGTTCTAGTCCAGCCTGGTCCACATAGTTCCAGGATAGCCAGGGCTATGTAGAGAGTCCCTGTCTCAAAAACAAAAACTGGGAAAAAGAAAAAAAAATCAAGGAGATATTTGTTGTAGTAAATATTTAATCTAAAAATTTGGGTTTCTGTCCTGCCTTTGATCATTCAGTTCCCAGATAAAAGACACAATCTTTATATTTATGATAAGCCTTTAATGCACCAGAGCTGGGCAAATTTTTACACTCTAGGCTATTAGAATCCCCCCATCAATAACCCCGAGTTATAACTTGCCATGTTCCATCTGGGCTGTTCTTAACTCTGATTGGCCAGCCCTCAAGGCCACGTTTCCACGACTCACCTACCCCAAGGCATCTTCTCTCCTCATCCTGGTCTCTCCTCTCTCCCTTTCAAGTCACCCTCAACCAGATAACTCCAAACCCACCTTCCTCCAATCCCTCCAGTAATGGGCTGTTGCCAACTTTATTTAACCAATAGTTTTAAATTAAAGAAGAAGGTCTGTACAACAAAAGCTTGTAACTGTGAGAAGTCATTCGTAGGCCTAGACTTTACAATATATAGCAACACACCAAACCACAACATACATACATACATACATACATATATATCACAGACCCCCTCCCCAACCTCTTTTGCAAGGACACTAACCCTGTTCATGAAGACTCTGCTCCTGATACTAGCACCTTGGGGATTAGAGTTCAGCATGTATATATGTATATGTGTATACGTGTGTGTGTGTGTGTGTGTATGTGCACATGTGCATGTGTGTGTGGGGGGGTCCTGCGTGTCCTAAACTGGCCTCTGACTTGCTGTGTATCCAAGGCTAATCTTAAACTCTTGATCCTCCTGCCTCTGCCTCCCAGGCGGTGGGATGTGCCGCCATACCCATATTTTCATGTTTTCCTGCTACAAAGTATTTTTGATAATTTCATCCTCATTGGCTATTTTGGTTTATTGTGTTCTCAGGGTAAGAAAATGTCTTGACAATAGTGTAAGTTACAAGAGACATGTTTAAGTCAGCTGCTCATTAAATTTTATTTTTCTCTTTAAGTATTCAGATCGGTCCAACCCCAGTGACAAACATCTTGAAGTCTTGATCAATAAGTATGGCTTGTCTGCCCATCCAATTGCTCCTCAGATGTTTGGGTCAGCTGGGAAAGAACATATGGAAAAATATGGTATGTTAAAAACAGCATCCTTTACATCAGTAGTTCTCAATTTGTGAGTCTCAGCCCGTTGAGGGAGGTCAAACAACCTTTCCCAGGGGTCACCTAAGGCTATAATGCATGCTGGATGTTTACATTATGATTCATAACAGTAGCAGAATTATAGTTATAAAGTATCAACAAAGATAATTGTATGCTTGGGGGTCACAATACCATGACATACTGTGTTAAAGGCTCACAGCAGGAGGAAGGCTAGGGATCATGTCTCTAGAGGCTGGGTGTAATGACCCATGCTAATTCCAGCACAGAGGTACTTGCATCTCCTTAAGTTTAAGTCCAGCTTGGTCCACATAGTGAGTCCCAGGCTAGCCCAGCATGGGTAGTATGATCTTGCCTCAGAACAACCACAACACAACACAACACCTGCCTCCAGGCTTGCTCCAGTTATGTACACGCAATAAGAAATGGTGGGGAAGCCGGGCGGTGGTGGTGCACGCCTTTAATCCCAGCACTTGGGAGGCAGAAGCAGGTGGAGTTCTGAGTTTGAGGCCAGCCTGGTCTACAGAGTGAGTTCCAGGACAGCTAGGGCTACACAGAGAAAACCTGTCTCAAAAAACCAAAAAAATAAAAAATAAAAATAAAAATAAATAAAATAAAAAAAATTAAGTGGTGAGGATTTGATAAGGACATATGGAAGATATTGGGATAATTGGGATAATTAAGATGTAAAATATTTTTGAAAAGATTTCTTTGTGATTTTTATGGGTGCGGTGTTTTGCCTGTGTACCATGTGCATGCCTAGTGCCCTTGGAGGCAAGAAGAGGGCGTCAGATCCCTTGGGCCTGAAGTTACAAGTGGGTGCTGGGGATTAAACCTGGGGCTCCACAAGCACTGCGCCAACCGAGCTATGTTAGCAGACCCCCTCCCCAACCTCTTTGCAAGGACACTAGCCCTGTTCATGAAGGCCCTGCTCCTGATACTAGCACCTTGGGGATTCGAGTTCAGCATGGGGGGCGGCGTGGAGAGAGGGCTCAGCGTTTAGATTTCAGCATGGGATGCTGGTCAGGACATCAGCGTTCCGTTGTTCACTGCCTCTCTCCTGTAGAGGCCCCATCTCCTAGTCATTGAGGGCAGACTTTCAACATTAGGATTTAGGAGGGAGGAGGATATTAGGAATATCTTTGAGGTCCTTTGGTAGTGTTACAGATAAGGGCAGTCAGTCTCACTGGGAAGTGGAGATCCTGTGAGAACAGCTGATTCCTAACTGTGAAGTCAGTAACTGTCACTGTGTAAGCAAGGAGAGTCTTTTTCAGTTGTTTATGCATTTGTGTTTCTGGGTGCTGGCAGGTGACTGCAGGACCTTGCTCACACCGGTTCTGCTGTTCTTCCTTTACAGCACTAGAGAGTAAGTCTGCCAGCCGGGCTTTCATCTTAACTATAATTGTAGGAAGACACGAAAGCCATACTGATAATATCCGTTCTCCAGTTACATTAGGCCTGGTACGTTGTAGGCTCAGTAGGAGCAAGTCAGACTGTTACAAGTTGCTGGTAGACATGAAAATGGGAGGCAATTTCTCTTCCATGAATACCTTCTGGGTTTACCTGCAACGTATGGAAGATGTGTTTATACATGGTTGACATCATAACACTCTTTGTGGAAAACTAAATAACCCTGACTCTTCTGTAGAACGCTGGGTTAAGTGATCATCTTGGGTGGTTTTTTTAAAAATCTATTTTGCAAATAAAGTTATAAAGTCTTTTGCAACAAATTGTCTGAATGTCATAAATACTTTGTTTCCTCACTTTCTGGATAACAAATGTGACCAGATTACAGTTTTATTGATGATGGTGGTGGTGGTGATGTTGCAGATGCAGATGATGCATATGTGTGTGGAGGTGGGAGGGTAGCTCTTGGGAGTCAGGTCTCACCCACCACCTTGTCAAGCAGGGTCTCTCTTCCTGCTTCTGCCCTGTACTGTGTACTCAGGATAGTGGTTGTTGGGCTTGTGGATGGTTCTCCTCTCTGTCCCCATCTCTCCATAGGTCCTCTGTGATCACAGATAGGTGCTGCTGCGTCTAGAGTTAACTAGGTTCTGCATATCAAACTTGGGTCATGAGACTTGTGTGGCAATCTCTCATGCCCACTGAGCCATCTCCCTGGCCCAATAGCTTAAAGATTGAAATTGTTCATGGTTGTCAGTTGAGAGGTTATCAGTTTTGAAAGATAGTAAGACTCACTTTTAGACTTATGAAGAGTTGTTGCTCTGATGGTTTTTACTTTATTTATTTATTTATTTATTTATTTATTTATTTATTTATTTATTTATTTTGGAGACAGTTTCTCTGCACACAGTAACTCGCTCTGTTTGCCAGGCTGGACTCAAACTCACAGAGATCCACCTGCCTCTGCTCCCTGCTGGGTTTAAAGGCGAGAGCCACCACCACTGTCAGGTTTTCACATTTGTTTTGAAATAATTTCAGACTTCATGACAATGTTGGACAAAATATTCCTAATACCTTTCTTTCTAGATCATTTATATTTTGCTTACTTTTTTGGGTACCTTTCTCTATATTATTGTATAACTTAAATATTTAAGAGTAGGCCAAGAGTAGTGGCATCCACCTTTAATCCCAGTCCGATCTGCAGTGTGGGGCCCAGACCAGCTAGGGCTGCATACCCTGCCTGAAAATGAGTCAGTTACAGACATGCACAGCAAACTGTAACAATCAAATCGAGAATGTGCATATATTATGTATATCAAATCAAATCTAATTGAATAATCAAAATCACGAAGAAGTTAATATCAAATCAAGTATAGCGAAGAGTGTGTCTGAGCTGTTGCAGGGACTTGTTTGAGTTCAGGCCTCCAAAGCCCAGACACCCTACATAGGAAGTCCTCAAGCTCTCCCTGCTGCAAGAAAAACCTAGGTAATGTTGACATGATACTGTTACCCAGCCTTTATGCCGATTTCAGGCCTTGTTAATCATCACACAGATAAACCCCTTTTTTTCTTAAAAGCCCTTCATGATTTTGTTTGAAATTCTTTTAAAAAAATTACTTTCAATGTGCATGGACTATTTTGCTTGCGTGTGTGTTTTTGCACCCCTTGTATACCTGATGTCCATGGAGACAGAAGTAGGCAGTGGACTCCCTGAAACTGGAGTTGCAAACAGCTACCATGTGGTTGCTGGGAATTGAACCCAGGTCCTCTGCAGGAGGAGCCAGTGCTCTTAACCACTGAGCCGCCTCTCCAGCCCTCTACTGTTTATCTTTCAATGTTTTGTTTGGTTTTGTTTTTCTTCAAAACAGGGCTTCTCTGTATAGCCCAGGCTGTCCTGGAACCCTGTACACCAGGCTGGCCTCACACTCAGACCTCTGCTTGCTTCTGCCTCTGCCTCCTGAGTGCTGGTTTTAAAGGAGTGTGCTGCCACCGCCTGGCTTGCTTGTAGTGTTTGCAGACAGGGTCTCATGAAGCACAGACTGGCCTGAACTCTGTATATCCAGGCAAGCCTTGAACTCCTGATCCTCCTACCCCTGTCCCTTAAATGCCTAAATTACAGGTGTGTTCTATCATACGCTGCTAAGTGACAACTCCCTCCCCTTTTTTGGTTATACTTACTGAGTTTGGATGTTATTTTGTTTTTGAACTTAGGTCTTCAGGAGCTAATCTTCATTCGCCACATTGAAATCACACAGAAGTTGACTGTATTAACTGAGGCACTGGGGATCGTGGGCCTGTGCTGGTCAGGCAACTTATCACTGGGCCCTCGTCTGCTTGCCCTGGGTTTTCTGGGTTTTAGTTTTATATTTCTTCATAAAAAGATTGTTTCTCACTTTTAATGCTCTACAAGCATTTATGGAGTGTTAGAGATGTGGTTTACAGATGTGGTAGAGTTTCGTGTGACAATGTTTGAGTCAGAGTTTTGGGGGGCATGTAGAGTTAGTTGTCTAGTGATTGTCCCTCTGTCCTTTCCTTTTCCTTTTGTCCTTTGTTCTTTCCTCTTTCCTTCCCCCATCCTCCCTCTCCCTCTCCCTCCCTTTCCTCGCTCTCCCTGCCCTCTCCCTCTCAGGTTAGCCACTGAGGCTGTCCTCTGATTTTTTTTTAAAGATTTATTTATTTATTATATGTAAGATATCTTTACAAATGGTTGTGAACCACCATGTGGGCACTGGGATTTGAACTCATGACTTCTGGAAGATCAGTCAGTGTTCTTAGCCACTGAGCCATCTTTCCAGCCCCCCTCTGATTCTTAAGTTGCTGAGCATGACCTTGAATGCATAGTCCTACCTTTGCTACCTCCTGAGTGTTGGGATGGCAGGCCTGTGTCACCATATCCCATTTTTCTCATTGAACCCAGGGCCTCCTACCAACTGATACACATCTTCACCCTAGTTTTCTATATTTAACTATTTTATTTCTAATGGGATCAATTTTAGTTATCTTTATTTCTCCAGTAAATTATCCTTTTCACTTAGATTTTCAAATCAGCTTGATTAGGACTCTAAAAAGTAATGTCATTATTTATTAACTGATTTAAAATACCATTTACAATTTCAGCTTTTACTTTTAGGGGTCTGGGAAGAAGGCTCAGATAAGGGAACTTGCTGTGCAATCGTGAAGACCAGAGTCAAGTCCCCAGTGCTCAAACAGCACTACAAATACCATGCACACACTGCCTCAGTGCCCATACAGCACATACAAATACCATGCACACACTGCCTCAGTGCCCATACAGCACATACAAATACCATGCACACACTGCCTCAGTGCCCATACAGCACATACAAATACCATGCACACACTGCCTCAGTGCCTATACAGCACATACAAATACCATGCACACACTGCCTCAGTGCCCATACAGCACTACAAATACCATGCACACACTGCCTCAGTGCTCATACAGCACATACAAATACCATGCACACACTGCCTCAGTGCCCATACAGCACTACAAATACCATGCACACACTGCCTCAGTGCTCATACAGCACATACAAATACCATGCTCACACTGCCTCAGTGCCCATACAGCACATACAAATACCATGCACACATTGCCTCAGTGCCCATACAGCACATACAAATACCATGCACACACTGCCTCAGTGCCCATACAGCACATACAAATACCATGTACACCCATGCCCCAGTGCCTATAATATGGCACATACAAATACCATGCAAATAAATGGAAATTTAAAAAATCCCTTTATTTCTATTATAGGAACACTTTTCTCTGTGTGTTCGCACTTTGGGAGGCGTCATTCCCTCAACTCTGTGGGCCGCCATTGGCTCCTGTCCTCTCTCTGCTGTTTTCCCTCTGGCTGATCTTGTTACCCCAAAGGTTTGCGGTAGGGATTTGGCCTTGTTTGCATTAGTCTTTTTTCCCTTAACTTACAGAGATCCTGAGGTTTGGGTGCCACTGTTCTGGTTTTCCTCATTATATGGTACTGTACAGTCCTGCTTTTCCTTCTTGCTTATGTTATTTTGGAGGCTATAGAGGCAGACAGAGCAGCTTCCATTGGCCTTAGAAATCCTGGTATTGGTATTTTTAAACTTACATGCTTCCTTACATTTTATATTATTTGGAATAGCTTAATAATTTTCTGGTCTAAAATTTGAAATAGTTGAATTTGTTTTTGTTTGTTGGCAAGGTCTATCTACAGTGTAGCCTGGGCTAGCCTAGAACTCAGTGTAACCCAGGCTAGCCTAGGATTCATGCATACCTCTTGCTTGACTGTAGCTTATAGGCATGAACTACTGTGTCTTTAAATTAACTTGATAGACTCAGCAGATTTTTGTGGTTTTATAATTTAATTCTAGGAAGCTGGAATTCTTTTTTCTTTTTTTGGGGGGGGGGAATTTTGTTTTTGTTTTTGTTTTTTGGATTTGGTTTTGTTGAGACAGGGTTTGTCTGTATAGCCCTGGCTGTCCTGAAACTCACTCTGTAGACCAGGCTGGCCTCGAACTCAGAAATCTGCCTGCCTCTGCCTCTCAGAGTGCTGGGATTATAGGCGTGTGCCACCACCGCCTGGCTGGAATTTTTTTAAAAAATACTTTTTATGCTAAGTATAATCTTCGAACAGCCAAAATTCTTTTTTTTAAAAAAAGGAGAACATTTGAGGGTGGGGGATTTATGTAATTGAAGATGATCTTGAATTCTTAATCTTCCTTTCTCCACCACAAGTGCTGGGATTACAGGTATTCTCTTCTATGCCTGGTAACATCCAATAAAAATTGATTGGCAGTTCAGAGTTAGTGTCCATCTAGCCTTTGGCTAGTATCAGGCTTAAGAAATACATCGTAGGGCGCTGGGGAGCTGGCTCAGCAGTTAAGAGTACTGACTGCTCTCTCAGAGGTCCTGAGTTCAAATCCCAGCAACCACATGGTATCTCACAACCATCAGTAATAGTATCCTATGCTCTCTTCTGGTGGGTCTGAAGACAGTGACAGTGTACTCACATACATAAAATAAATAAATAAATAAATCTTTGAAAAAAAAAAGAAATCCATGGTACATGCTCAGGTCTTTTGCATGTGCAAGGCCATGGAAAGCCTTGTCTTGAAAACAAAAGCAACCAACAAAACACCTCAGACAGACCAAACCTCAGAAGCAACAACGACAAACCTTCAAATCTCTTTTCCTATAGTTTTTACCCATGGTCTTTATTTTATTTTGAGACAGGATCTCATTGTACAGCCTTGACTAATCTGGAATTTGAAAGTGTAGACCAGGCTAGCTTCAAACTCGGAACCTGCTTCTGCCTCCTGAGTCCTGGAATTAAAGGCATGTACCATAGCATCTTTCCCTATTTTATTGTATTTTTTGAGACAAGGTTTAGTGTAGTCCAGGCTGGCCTTAAACTCTCGGTCATCCTTGCTTCCGTGTCCTTTGTGTTGGGATTATGGGTGTTTGGCACCACTCATTGAAACTATGAGTCGAAAACTTGGCCACAGTTTTCCTGGTAATCACATCACACCATTAGAACACCTGAGTCTGTACATAAATAGAACCTCAGAATAGAACCTATTCTGGGTTGGGCAGTGGGGGTGCATGCCTTCAACCCCAGCACCTGGGAGGCAGAGGCAGGCAGAGCTCTGTAAATTCAAAGCTATCCTATACTACATGCTGAGTTCCAGGCTAACCAGAGGCTAAACAGTGAGACCCTATCTCAAAATACAGCACAACACAAAACAAAAGAAAAAAAAACCCCTCCCCCCCAAAGATCTGAGAAGCAGGCATAATTCACTGGATGAAACCTTTCTTTTTATTTTATTTTATTTTATTTTAGTTTAGTTTAGTTTAGTTTAGTTTAGTTTATTATTTTTGGTTTTTTGGATTTGTTTTTTTCGAGACAGGGTTTCTCTGTGTAGCTCTGGCTGTCCTGAAACTCACTCTGTAGACCAGGCTGGCCTCGAACTCAGAAATCCACCTGTCTCTGCCTCCCAGAGTGCTGGGATTACAGGGGTGTGCCACCACCGCCTGGCGGATGAAACCTTTCTAAAGGCCCTTCTGCTGTATCATAAAGGGAGGTTGTTGGGATTGTTTCCAAGGCCCCGGAGGATGTGATGGGCGCACCCACTGGATCCTGGCTTGGGAGTGTCTGACAGACACGGTCACACTGTTGCCAATGCTCTACAGCTGCACGATGGCGCCAGGCTGCATTTGCTAGTTCGTGAAACCGAATCCTAATTATCCTAAATAGAATAAACCATTTGAACTGTTCTTATCTCATACGTCTCTCGATTCTGTTTATGAAATGCTCAGATTTAATTATAACAAATTATATGAGTGATCACTGTCTTTAGCCCTGATATCAGTGCAGGAGAAACTGTGGAGATATTTAGCCAAACACTGAGGTCCACTGTGACATTTGAGGGTAATGAGCTGCAGAAAACAGTCCACTGATGGATGTTTGCTCTCTCTGCAGGAACAAAAGTTGAACACTTTGCAAAAATTGGATGGAAAAACCATAAACACTCAGTTAATAACCCGTAAGTATTTCAGAGGCATGACATGAAAATCTGGTCTGTCCTAAACCATGTAATCTGCAGTTGTATTCTTGGAAAACTAGTGTGAGCTCTCAAAGATATTAACTTGGATGTTTGTGTGTTTGTTTGTTTTATAAAAGAAAGACTTGTAGCTAAATCATACATTGTTTTCTTTTGCCATTCTAGTTTTTGGCTTGTTTATACTTAAAATATCATCACAGCCTAATGGTTGGTTTGTTCTTCCCTCCCTCCTTCCCTCCCTCCCCCTCCCTTCTCTCTCTCTCTCTCTCTCTCTCTCTCTCTCTCTCTCTCTCTCTCTCTCTCTCTCTCTTTCGGAGTCGGAGTTTGAGAGCATAGCCCTGGCTAGCCTCCAGTTTATGGCAATCCCCTTGTACCACTTCCGCAGTCCTGGGGTTATAGGCATGGCTTTTCCCACCTGGCTTTAATGATTCTTTTAAATAAGAGTAAGAGTGATAGGTATTAAAAATGTAATAGGGAGTGATGATGTAGGTTAGTGGTAGAGCTCGTGATTAGCATGTGTGAGGTCCTAGGTTCAATTCTTTGCACAGCAAAAACAATTGTAAAATGCATATTAAGTTTATAATTGAGATGAATTTCAGTCACTTTAGTGTTATTAACTTATTCTGGAAAAACCACATAACTAGTTATATTCAAAAAATAATCTACAGTAAATTTTATCAGATGTATTCAAATTCATTGTCAATCAACAATCTTGGAATGCTTATTGGTGGTGCATTGGTAGTTCACAGCATGAACTCAGTGTTTTCTGGGGGAAAGTGATCCGCTGGGAACTGAATTGATACCACATAATGAGAATCTGTATAAAAGCAATGCCAAACGTGTACAATGTTTGATATTTTCTTTTGCCAATGATACCATAAAAATATCACAGACTGGATGAGTTATAAGGAAAGAATTGGGTTTATTTTGCTCTGTGTTTCTGAGCATGCAAGGTCACAGTTCTGATGATGGCTGCCTCCTCCTCCTCTTCCTCCTCCTCCTCCTCCTCCACTTCTCTCCTCTCCTCTCCTCTCCTCTCCTCTCCTCTCCTCTCCTCTCCTCTCCTCTCCTCTCCTCTCTCCTCTCCTCTCCTCTCCTCTCCTCCTCTCCTCTCCTCCCCTCCTCCTCTCCTCTCTTCCCCTCCCCTCCCCTCCTCCTGTTCTCTCCTTCCCTCCCCTCTCCTCTCCTCCCCTCCCCTCCTCCTCTCCTCTCCTCTCCTCTCCTCCCCTCCCCTCTTCCTCTCCTCTCCTCCCCTCCCCTCCCTTCTCCTCCCCTCCCCTCCTCCTCTCCTCTCCTCCTCTCTTCCCCTCCCCTCCCCTCTCCTCTCCTCCTCTCCCCTCTCCTCCCCTCTCCTCCCCTCCCCTCCCCTCCCTTCATCCTCTCCTCTCCTCCCCTCCCCTCCCTTCTCCTCCCCTCCCCTCCCTTCATCCTCTCCTCTCCTCCCCTTCCCTCCCCTCCTCTCCCCTCCCCTCCCCTCATCTCCCCTCCTCTCCTCTCTTCTCTTTTCTTTCCTTTTTTTTTTTTTGAGACAGGGTTTTGTAGCCCTGACTGTCCTGGATCTCACTTTGTAGACCAAGCTGTCCTAGATCTCACTTTGTAGACCAGGCTGGCCTCCAACTCCGAGATCCACCTACCTGCCTTATAGTTGCTTCTTTGCTTCTTATAACCACTTATCTTGTGTTTAGGTATTCCCAGTTCCAAGATGAATACACCTTAGATGAAATAATGAAATCAAAACCGGTTTTCGATTTTCTGACCATCTTACAATGTTGGTAAGAAAAGCATGACTGCTCTCTCCCTGCCCGTCCCACGGTGGCCACCCCTTAGGCTGTGTCTGCAGCTTCTGGAGGATGATCAGTGTGTTCCTCGCTCTGCTTACTTCAGGAGAGTGTACCCTTATTTCCTGTGGCTGCTCTGAGGTGGATCCCCTCCTGTCCTGAAAAGTTCCATTTTATTTCTTCCTTCTTTAGTAACTTCTGTTTGGTTTGACTGTTTTCTGTTTGTTCATTAAAAATGTGCCTCAGGTGCCGGTGCAGCCCTTGGGCCTCGGAGCTGTTTGGTTTCAATACAGGAAGTTTTACTCTGTGACAGATAAGAGTGGATAGGAAAAAAGGAATTGCAGCTCTAACGGATGTGTGCTCGTAGTCACACTTGACCCTTGCCTGCCGCGCTCTCACTCCTGGAACTCTGACTGAGTAGAGTGTAGTCCAGTGTACACCCCAGGCTCTACACTGGAGAAACTGGGATTCAGTTAAAAAAAAAAAAGGTCAGCTGTCACCTGTTACATATAGACTGAGGGACAGCCTACTTAGAAAATTCTTCCCAACCGCTGGGGGGCCTCGGATATGTGCCACCTCCCTCCATAGCTTACTGTAGGTCTGTGCTGAGATCTCAGGGGACTTACATCTGGATTTTCTATATTCCCACTCTATTCTGTCCCAGCTTCCAAAAGGGTTTCAGACTGAGCTCTCTGGGGTATAGCAAAGCTGGAGTGGTGTGAACCCATAGTCAGTCTGCTGGGGGCCAGCCCCCGCGCTTCCTCTTTCTTCTTGGTTCTTCTTGTAGCAATTGGGGGGAAGCGCTTCAGTGGGGCTGAGACTTGGTTTTAGAGATACTTACAGTTGCTATATAATAATAAAATGCTTACCTATCTTAAGTCTAAGTCACTTTGCTACTGTAACTGATCTGCCTGAGTTCCTTTTGGGCCAGAAACTGCAGTTTCTGGCAGTTAGCACCTCAGAGTAAATCAGCAGGGGATTAAGTAAAGGATTAATTGCTAGAGCCTTTTCCATCTTGTCCAGATGCCTCTTGCTTGTCAGGTGAGGGGGTAAGTTTGGAACAATAAACTTCTACTGAACCAGAAGAGAATAATGATTACAGAAGGAAAAACTTTTAGACAAACAAATATGGATTAAACTCACATAAATTCATATACAGATTCATGCATACACATTCATAAATCTCCATTTGAACCAGTTGGGCCCAGCTTACATACTTATCTCATAATTACATACTTACACACACACACACACACACACACACACACACACACACATATGCATATGGAGAAAAAGACCAAGCACTGGTGCAGAAGGAATTCACTCATTCTGGATGAAAAATGAACTCCAGTCTTTATTGCACAGAGAAAGAAAAAGCTTCTATACTTTTATTGCTAAATAAACTAAAACCAAGTATGTAAGAAGAAAGCTTTGTTCTCTATAGTAAAACAGCCTGCCTTGCTATTAAGAAAAGACCTGTCCTGTCCCACGGTAAGAAGAAGCCTGCCTGCTCCTTCTGCTCTCTGAGGCTTCTTCTTTTTCCCTCTTTACCTCTGCATTCTGCACATTGCTCTCTTGGCTTTTCATGTTACCTAAAGTTTCTAAGTTATTCACTCTGCATTCTCCTTCTACTCTTGCTCTCTCCTGAAGTAACAGTGCTCCCCATGCCTTACTTCCAATGCTTTCTCGCCAATGTTTTATCTTCGAATGTGATCTTTCCTAGTCTTTCGTACCTTTTCTAGAAGAATGGATCACATAGTTTTTCCAAAGGTCCATTTTTTTATTTTACAAAAGTTCACTGGAAGTTCAAATATAAATTTAAATCATAAAATGAATAAGAAGTTTACAGCAGAGAATGTTACATGCATATCCATTAAGAGTAATTATCTAGCTAAACACTCATTTTCTGTCACTAGCTCAGCAGGTTTATGGAGAGTTAAAAACGATAACTTTTGTGACTGATATTAGTGAAGTTTTGTATAGATAAACCCAGCTAGTACTTTATCTTCTGTCCTTAGTTCCCTTTTGAGACCTTTGGTTAATGGTTTTACAGCCCCTTGGAATGTGCTCTGAGGCCTTGCCTACAGGAACAAACCCATTGTAGATTTTTTCTTTTTTCTTTTTTTTTATTGAATATCATCTTCATTTACATTGCCAATGTTAAAACATTTCCCAATTTCCCCCCTCCCCAATGACCCCCAACCCCTCTTCTCACCCCTTGCCTCCACATATATGCCCTTCCACCTGACACACTCCCACCTCCCCCCACCTCGGTTTCCCCTTGTTGGGGCCTCTATCGAGCCTTTATATGACCAAGGACCACTCCTCCCACTGATGACCAACAAGGGTTTCCTCTGCCACATTTTTGGCTGGAACCTTGTGTACCCCTTGGTTGATGGTTCAGTCCCTGGGAGTCTTGGGGCGTCTGGGTAGATGAAATCTTTGTTCTTCCCATGGGGCTGTAAACCCCTTCAGCTCTTCTGGACCCCACCCTCCAGCTCCTCCATTGGGGACCCCAAGCCCAGTCCAATAGTTGGTTGCTAGCATCTGCCTCTGTATTTGTAAGTCTCTGACAGGGCCCCTCCGGAGACAACCATGGTATGCTTCTTTTGGTATACACTTCTTGTCGTCCATAGTAGTGTCAGGGTTTGGTGACTGTTTATGGGATGAATCCCTAGGTAGGGCAGTCTCTGGGTGGCCTTTACTTTAGTCTCTGCTCCACACATTGTCTCTCTTATTGCTCCTGTGAGTATTGTTCCCTTTCTCAGAGGAACCAAAGCACCCTCACTTAAGTCCTCCTTCTTCTTGAGCTTCCTGTGCTGGGTGAATTGTATCTTGTTTATTTTGAGCTTTTGGGCTAACATCCGTTTATCAGTGAGTGCATACCATGTGCATTCTTTTGTGACTGGGTTACCTCGCTCAGGATGACACTTTCTAGCTCCATCCATTTACCTAAGAATTTTATGAATTTATTGTTTTTAATAGCTGAATGGTACTCCATTGTGTATATATTCCACAGTTTCTGTATCCATTCCTCTGTTGAGGGACATGTGGGTTCTTTCCAGCTTCTGGCTATTATAAATAAGGCTGCTATGAACATAGTGGAGCTCTAGGAGAACCTTCTGGGTATATGCCCAGGAGCAGTATAGCTGGGTCCGCAGGTAATGTGTAATTTTCTGAGGAATCGCCAAACTGATTTCCAGAATTGTTTTACCAGCTTGCAATCCCACCAACAATGGAGAAGTGTTCCTTTTCCCCCACATCCTCTCCAGCATCTGCTGTCCCCTGAGTTTTTGATCTTAGCCATTCTGACTGGTGTAAGGTAGAATCTCAGTGTTGTTTTGATTTGCATTTCACTGATAACTAAGGATGCTGAACATTTCTTTAGGTGCTTTAGAGCCATTTGAGTTTCCTCAGTTGAGAAGTCCCTGTTTAGCTCTGTACCCCATTTTTAAATAGGGTTATTTGACTCTCTGGAGACTTCTTGAGCTCTTTGTATACATTGGATATTAGCCCTCTATTGGATGTAGGGTTGGTAAGGATCTTTTCCCAATTTGTTGGATGCTGTTCTGTCCTATTGACCATGTACTTTGCCTTACAGAGGCTTTGCAGTTTTATGAGGTCCCATTTGTCGATTCTTATTCTTAGAGCATAAGCCATTGGTGTCTGTTCAGGAATTTTTCCTCTGTGCCCATGTGTTCAAGATTTGTCCCCACTTTCTCCTCTATAAGTTTCAGTGTGTCTGGTTTTATGCATAGATCCTTTGTTCATTTGGTCTTGAGCTTTGTACAAGGAGATAAGAATGGGTCGATTTGCATTTTCTGCATGAAGACCTCCAGTTGATCCAGCACCACATTTGTTAAAAATGCCTTCTTTTTTCCACTGGATGTTTTTAGCTCCTTTGTCAAATATTAAGTAACCATATGTGTGTGGGTTCTTTTCTGGGCCTTCAATTCTGTTCCACTGATCTTCCTGCCTTTCTGCATACCAATACCAAACAGTTTTTAGCACTATTGCTCTGTAGTAGAGCTTGAGGTCAGGGATGGTGATTCCCCCAGAAGATCTTTTGTGGTGGAGAACAGTTTTTGCTATCTAGGGTTTTTTGTTATTCCAGATGAATTTGAGAATTGCTCTTTCTAGATCTATGAAGAATTGATTTGGAATTTTGATGGGGATTGCATTGAATCTGTAGATTGCTTTTGGCAAGATGGCCATTTTTACTATATTGATCCTGCCAATCCATAAACATGGGAGATCTTTCTATCTTTTGAGACCTTATTCGATTTCTTTCTTCAGAGGCTTGAAGTTCTTGTCATATAGATCTTTGCTTCATTAGGGTCATAACTAGGTATGAAATATTATTTGGGACTATTGTGAAGGGTGTCATTTCCCTAATTTCTTTCTCATCTTGTTTATCCTTTGAGTAGAGGAAGGCTACTGATTTGCTTGAATTAATTTTATATACAGCTACTTTGCTGAAGTTGTTTATCAGCTTTAGGAGTTCTCTGGTGGAAGTCTTGGGGTTGCTTAAGTGTACTATCATATTATCTGCAAATAGTGATATTTTGACTTCTTCCTTTCCAATTTGTATACCTTTGACCTCCTTTTGCTGCCTGATTGCTCTGGCTAGGACTCCAAGTACTATATTGGATAGGGAGAGAGTAGGCAGCCTTGTCTGGTCCCCGATTTTAGTGGGATTGCTTCAAGTTTCTCTCCATTTAACTTGATGTTGGCTACTGGTTTGCAGTATATTTCTTTCACTATGTTTAGGTATGGGCCTTGGATTCCCGATTTCTCCAAGACTTTTATCATGAAAGGATGCTGGATTTTGTCAAAAGCCTTTTCAGCATCTTATGAAATGACCATGTGGTTTTTTCCCTTTAGTTTGTTTATGTAGTAGATTACATTGACGGATTTCCGTATATTGAACCATCCCTGCATCCCTGGGATGAAACCTACCTGATCATGGTGAATTATAGTTTTGGTGCATTCTTGGATTCGGATGGCCAGGATTTTGTTCAGGATTTTTGCATCAATGTTCATGAAGGATATTGGTCTGAAGTTCTTCTTCCTTGTTTGGTCCTTGTTTGGTTTAGGTATAAGCGTTATTGTGCCTTCATAGAATGATCTGGGTAGTGTTCCTTGAGTTTCTATTTCATGGAAATGTTTGAAGAGTATCAGTATTAACTCTTCTTTGAAGATCTGATAGAATTCCCTGTTAAACCCATCTGGTCCTTTGCTTTTTCTTTGATGGGAGACTATTAATGACTGCTTCTATTTCCTCAGGACTTATGGGACTATTTAGATGGTTTATCTGATCCTGTTTTAACGTTGGCACCTGGTTTGTATCTAGAAAGTTGTCCATTTCATCCAGGTTTTCAAACTTTGTTGAGTATAAACTCTTGTAGTAGGATCTGATGATTTTTTTGAATTTCCACAGTTTCTGTTGTTATGTCTCCCTTTTCATTTCTGATTTTATTAATTTGGATACTGTCTCTGTGCCTCTGGTTAGTCTGGCTAAGGGTTTATCTATCTTGTTGATTTTTTTTCAAAGAATCCTTGTTTTGTTGATTCTTTGTATAGCTCTTTTTGTTTCTGTTTGGTTGATTTTGGCCCTAAGTTTGATTAATTCCTGCTGTCTATTCCTCTTGGGGGTATTTGCTTCCTTTTGTTCTAGAGCTTTCAAGTGTACTGTCAAGCTGTTAGTGTATGCTCTCTCCATTCTCTTTTTGGAGGAACTCAGAGCTATGAGTTTTCTTCTTAGCACTGCTTTTATTGTATCCTATAAATTTTGGTATCATGTGTCTTCATTTTTATTAAATTCTAAAGTCTTTAATTTCTTTCTTTATTTCTTCCTTGACCAAGCTATCGTTGAGAAGAGCATTGTTCAAAGTCCATGTGTATGTGTGTTTTCCATTGCTTTTGTTTGAGCTTAAGACCAGCCTTAGGCCATGGTGATCTGAGAAGATACATGGAATAATTTCAACATTTCTGTATCTGTTGAGGCCCGTTTTGTGTCCAATTATATGGTCAATTTTGGAGAAGGTACCATGAGGTGCTGAGAAGAAGGTATATTCTTTTGCTTTAGGGTGGAATATATATATATGTTAGATCCATTTGGTCCATAACTTCAGTAAGCTTCACTGTATCTCTGTTTAGTTTCTGATTCCATGATTTGTCCATTTTTGAGAGTAGGGTGTTGAAGCCCCACTATTATTGTGTGGGGTGCAATGTGTGCTTTGAGCTTTACTAAAGTTTCTTTTATGAATGTGGGTGCCCTTGCATTCTGAGCATAGATGTTCACAATTGAGAGTTCATCTTGGTAGATTTTTTTTCTTTGACCAGTATGAAGTGTCCCTCCTTATTTTTTTTTGACAACTTTTGGTTGAAAGTCAATTTTATCCAACATAAGAATGGCCACTCCAGTTTGTTTCTTGGGACCATTTGCTTGGAAAATTGTTTCCCAACCTTTGACTCTTAAATAGTGACTGTCTTTGTCACTGAGGTGGGTTTCTTGTATGCAACAAAACGTTGGGTCCTGTTTACATATCCAGTCTGTTAGATTATGTCTTTTTAATAGGGGAATTGAGACCACTGATATTAAGAGATATTAAGGAAAAGTGATTGTTGCTTACTGTTATCTTCTTAGTTAAAGGTGAAATTCTGGTTATGTAGCTATCTTCTATTGGGTTTGTTAAAAGATTACCTTATTGATTTTTCTACGGTGTGGTTTCTTGCCTTGTGTTGGTATTTTCCACCCATTATCCTTTGCAGAGCTAGATTTGTGGAAAGATAGTGTGTAAATTTGCTTTTGTCATGGAATGTCTTGTTTTCTCTGTCTATTGTAATGGAAAGTTTTATTGGGTATAATAGTCTGGGCAGACTTTTATGTTCTCTTAGGGTCTGTATGATATCAGCCCAGTCTCTTCTGGCTTTCATAGTCTCAGGTGAGAAGTCTGGTGTAATTCTGATAGGTCTGCCTTTATATGTTACTTGACCTTTTTCTCTCACTGCTTTTAATATTCTTTCTTTGTTTAGTGCATTTGGTGTTTTGATTATTATGTGACGGGAGGAATTACTGCTCTGATCCAATCTGTTTGGAGTTCTGTAGGGTTCTTGTATATTCATGGGCATCTCTTTCTTTAGGTTAGGGAAATTTTCATCTATAATTTTGTTGAAGATATTTACTGGGCCTTTAAGATGTAAATCCTCGCTTTCTTCTATACCTATAATCCTTAGGTTTGATCTTCTCATTGTGTCCTGGATTTCCTGGATGTTTTGGGTTACAAGCTTTTTGCATTTTGCATTTTCTTTGATTGTTGAGTCAATGTTTTCTATGGAATCTTTAGCATCTGAGATTCTTTCGTTTATCTCTTGTATTCTGTTGTTGATTCTTGCATATATGACTCCTCAATTCTTTCCAAAATTTTCTATCTTTTTTGTTTGTTTGTTTGTTTGTTTGTTTGAGACAGGGTTTCTCTGTATAGCCCTGGCTGTCCTGAAACTCACTCTGTAGACCAGGCTTTCCTCAAACTCAGAAATCCACCTGCCTCTGCCTCCCAAGGTTTTCTATCTTCAGAGATGTCTCATTTTGTGATTTATTGATTCTATTTCCAGTTTTAGATCCTGTATAGTTTTGTTCAGTTCCTTCACTTGTTTGTTTTTTTCTGAAATTCTTTAAGGAATTTTTGTGTTTCCTTTTTAAGGGCTTCTACCTGTTGACCCATGTTCTCCTGTGTTTCCTTTAGGGATTTTTGTGTTTCCTCTTTAAGGGCTTCTGCATGTTGACCCATGTTCTCCCATAATTCCCTATGAGATTTTTGTATTGCCTCTTTAAGAGCTTCTTCTACCTGTTGACCCGTGTTCTCCTGTATTTCTTTAAGAGATTTTTGTGTTTCCTCTTTAAGGGCTTCTACCTTTTGATCCATATTCTCTTGTATTTCTTTAAGGGATTTTTGTGTTTCAACCTGCTGACTCATGTTCTCCTGTATTTCTTTAAAGGAGTTATTTATGTCCTTCTTGAAGTCCTTCATCAGCAATATGAGATGTGATTTTAAATCTAGCTTTTGTTTTTCTGATGTGATGGAGTATGCAGGATTTGCTGTTGTGGGAGAACTGGGTTCTGATGGTGCTATGTTGCCTTGGTTTCTGTTGGTAATGATCTTGCATTTGCCTTTGGCCATCTTGTTATCTCCTGTGTTAGCTGGTCTTGCTGTCTCTATCTTCTCTGTCCTGCAGGCCTGGGTTTCTGTACTCCTGGGATTCCCTTTCTCTCCAATGCCCTGCAAACATCTGGTTCTCCAGGAAGTCTCAAGTGATGGGATCTCTCCTGGGGCAGACTTGGCAAGGGTCGAATGCCCTGCAGGCTACTATTTCTCAAAAGTTCTGCTGCTGCTGGATCTTGAATGCTCTGCTGATGCTGGTTCTAGAATGCCCTGCTTCTATAAGTTCAAATGCCCTACTGGTGCCAGTTCTCGAATGCCCTGCTCCTGCCAGTTCTCTAGAGAGTATCAGGAAGTAGGCTCCTCCCTGTGACAGAAGGGGTACAGTTCTACTACATCCAATGGAATGGGGTGGTGGTGGGGAGGAGGGAAGGGTAGAAGGGAAGGAAGGGGAGTGGTGATCTGGGGGTTGCTGGGTATTGAGTCCCAGAGCGGCTCTGGGCCTCTAGGAGTGCAGGGTGATTCTTATCGGATAACCTGCTCCTGCCAGTTCTCTAAAGAGTATCAGGAAGTAGGATCTTCCCATGTCAGATATGGCACAGGTCTACCACATCTGGTGGAACAGGGCAGTGACCCCGGTTGTAGATTTTAATCCAAGGTAAAACCATCTCAGGAAGATCACCTGCTAGCTTTTAGCTTCTAGATGGCTCCTGGCATATTTCTTCATAGTATTAAGACAGGAAGCAGCCTTTTAGACTCACTCCACAGAAAGTCTCCAGAAATTGCCCCATGCATATCCAGGATTCTTTCAGTGAGGGTTTGAGGGAGAGACTGCAGACTAAGCAGTGAGGACCACTTGAGGTCTTGCTGTAGGTTCAGCCTCAACAGGATGGATGTGCAGTTTAGCTGTAAATACCACAGAGAAGACTGCGAGCTGGCTAGGAGGCAAGCTTGGCCTAAGGAGATGCTGGTGTATGTAAGTATTCTCACTTCTCATTAGTCCCACATCAGATGGTGCTGCAGCAGCGATTCTGTCCAGTGAGGAGTTTGTGCAGAAGTATGGCCTGCAGTCCAAAGCTGTGGAAATTGTGGCACAGGAGATGATGACCGACTTGCCTAGTACATTTGAAGAAAACAGTGTTATTAAAATGGTATGTCAGAGATTCTTTTTTTAAAAAAAATAAAATTAAGGAAATAGTATTTTAAGTTCCAACCTAGTATTTCATTAGCTCTGGAAGGTATTATAAAACTTGATCTAGAAAGGTTCTCATTGTAGCCCATCCTTAAGGGTTTGTGAAGGGTGTGGGCTTGGTACACTCCTGTAATTGTGGCATAGAAGAAGGAGTATCAGGAATTCAGGGATAGCCTGAGCTACATTGCTAACCAGATGTTATTTAGGTTGGAGTCATAAGTAAGGTATTTTAATTTATTAGACATGCTGGTTTGGGGTTTTGTTGTTGTTTTGGTTTTTTTGTTTGTTTTTTAGTATAAAGTAGAGTTTATTTAGGGCATGGGAAGGGGAATTCAGGGGGTAGTAGAGGTAGAGAAAGGCAGGAAGAAGGAGAGAGTAGAAAAGTAGAGGCCAGCCATGACCGCATGGGGGGGGGGAGGTGGAGGGAAGAGTCTAAGAGGGCAAGAGACAAGAGAGTAAGAGAGACCAAAGCTTTTTTTTTTTTTTTTCTGAGGCAGGGGTTCTACACATAGCCCTGACTGTCCAGGATATCTCTCTGTAGATCAGGCTAGCCTCAAATTCAGAAATCATCAACTCTGCCACCTGAGTGCTGGAATTAAATGGGTGGGCCCTTATTGAAGAGAAAGTAAGAGTTCAGACCTAAAGTGAGTTGGACAATTAAAGATTTGCCCTTGGCCCACAGAAACAATTGCATGGTAAAGTACAGTTTGTAAAATAGTTTTTACACATGCTAAAAATTTTGAAATGCTCACACAACTTAATCAGTGCTTTGGTTTGGACCTAAACTGTTCATGGATGCTCCTGTATTAGAGACTTAGTCCCTGATTGAGCAATGTTTTGAAGTAGAGTCTTTGGAGGTGTTGCTTCATGGTGTCTCCAACCTAATCAAAGTACTAAGGCATTGATGTATTCAGAGCTCCGTGGGTTTCAGGGCAGAGGTGTTGTTGACAAAGCTAGCACTGTCTGCTTCCCGGCCTTCATGAGGTGGACAGCCTTGCTCTGCTATGTGTTCTCTGCTATGATGGGCCTGGTGTGTTAGCACCAAGTGACCTGGCATTGAAACCTGCAAATCATGAAGCAGACGAATTTTTTCCAGTGGGCACTTGAGAGGTAGGGCAGGAAGAACAAGAGCACAAGGCCATCCTTACTACACAGTGTATGTGAGGCTAGCCTGGGCTACATGAAATTCTGTCTAAAACAAAACAAAACTAAAAACCCTTTCCTGCTTTCCAGGGTTTTTTTTTTTTTTTTTTTTTTTTTTTAGGTATTTTGTCCCTGCAGTGGGACATTGACCAGCAAAGTCATTTACTCAGATTGTCTCACAGCACACTTTCACACTTTATAGTATTTTTGCCTTGTTCCTTGAATAAAAAATCAAACGTGGTCTGTGCAAAATGGTTTGAATCCTGTATGATCTTCTAAAATAGGTTACATATTTTCCTGTAGAAATTGTCTGATATTTTTCACTGTCTGTCTCATAATGATGTATTGAAAATCTTCTTCAACTAGTACAACTGTACAACATGATCTCATCATTACAGCTATACACTATGATCTCATCAGTACAGCTGTACAACATGATCTCATCATTACAGCTATACACTATGATCTCATCAGTACAGCTATACACTATGATCTCATCATTACAGCTATACACCATGATCTCATCAGTACAGCTATGCACTATGATCTCATCACTACAACTATACACTGTGATCTCATCAGTACAGCTATACACTATGATCTCATCACTACAACTATATACTATGATCTCATCAGCACAACTATACACTACGATCTCATCACTACAGCTATACACTATGATCTCATCATTACAGCTATACACCATGATCTCATCAGTACAGCTATACACTATGATCTTATCACTACAACTATACACTGTGATCTCATCAGTACAGCTATACACTATGATTTCATCACTACAACTATATACTATGATCTCATCAGCACAACTATACACTATGATCTCATCACTACAGCTATACACTATGATCTCATCACTACAGCTATACACTATGATCTCATCACTACAGCTATACACTGTGATCTCATCACTACAGCTATACACCATGATCTCATCACTACAGTCATACACTACGATCTCATCACTACAACTATACACTATGATCTCATCATTACAGCTATACACCATGATCTCATCACTACAGCTATACACTATGATCTCATCATTACAACTATACACTATGATCTCATCAGTACAGCTATACACCATGATCTCATCTGTACAGCTATACACTATGATCTCATCATTACAGCTATACACCGTGATCTCATCAGTACAGCTATACACCATGATCTCATCACTACAACTATATACTATGATCTCATCAGCACAACTATACACTATGACCTCATCAGTACAGCTATACACTATGATCTCATCACTACAGCTATACACTATGATCTCATCAGTACAGCTATACACTATGATCTCATCATTACAGCTATACACCATGATCTCATCAGTACAGCTATACACTATGATCTCATCACTACAACTATACACTGTGATCTCATCAGTACAGCTATACACTATGATCTCATCACTACAACTATATACTATGATCTCATCTTATACACTATGATCTCATCACTACAGCTACACACTATGATCTCATCACTACAGCTATACACTGTGATCTCATCACTACAGCTATACACCATGATCTCATCACTACAGCTATACACTATGATCTCATCACTACAACTATACACTATGATCTCATCAGTACAGCTATACACTATGATCTCATCATTACAGCTATACACTGTGATCTCATCAGTACAGCTATACACCATGATCTCATCACTACAGCTATACACTATGATCTCATCATTACAACTATACACTATGATCTCATCAGTACAGCTATACACTATGATCTCATCCGTATAGCTATACACTATGATCTCATCAGTACAGCTACACGCTATGATCTCATCATTACAGCTATACACCATGATCTCATCAGTACAGCTATACACCATGATCTCATCACTACAACTATATACTATGATCTCATCAGCACAACTATACACTATGATCTCATCAGTACAGCTATACACTATGATCTCATCACTACAGCTATACACTGTGATCTCATCAGCACAGCTATACACCATGATCTCATCACTACAGCTATACACTATGATCTCATCAGTACAGCTATACGCTATGATCTCATCATTACAGCTATACACCATGATCTCATCAGCACAACTATACACTATGATCTCATCAGTACAGCTATACACCATGATCTCATCACTACAACTATATACTATGATCTCATCAGCACAGCTATACACCATGATCTCATCACTACAACTATACACTATGATCTCATCATTACAGCTATACACTATGATCTCATCAGTACAGCTATACGCTATGATCTCATCATTACAGCTATACACTATGATCTCATCAGTACAGCTATACGCTATGATCTCATCATTACAGCTATACACCATGATCTCATCAGCACAACTATACACTATGATCTCATCAGTACAGCTATACACCATGATCTCATCAGTACAGCTATACACCGTGATCTCATCACTGCAGCTATACACCATGATCTCATCACTACAGCTATACACCATGATCTCATCACTACAGCTATACACCATGATCTCATCACTACAGCTATACACTATGATCTCATCACTACAACTATACACTATGATCTCATCAGTACAGCTATACACTATGATCTCATCAGTACAGCTATACACCATGATCTCATCAGTACAGCTATACACCATGATCTCATCACTACAGCCATACACTATGATCTCATCATTACAGCTATACACTATGATCGCATCCGTACAGCTATATACTATGATCTCATCAGTACAGCTATACACTATGATCTCATCATTACAGCTATACACCATGATCTCATCAGTACAGCTATACACTATGATCTCATCAGTACAGCTATACACTATGATCTCATCACAACTATACACTGTGATCTCATCAGTACAGCTATACACTATGACCTCATCACTACAACTGTACACTATGATCTCATCACTACAACTATACACTATGATCTCATCAGTACAGCTATACACTATGATCTCATCAGTACAGCTATATACTGTGATCTCATCATTACAGCTATACACCATGATCTCATCACTACAGCTATACACTATGATCTCATCACTACAACTATACACTATGATCTCATCAGTATAGCTATACACTATGATCTCATCACTATAACTATACACTATGATCGCATCACTACAGACTATTATTTCATAACAGTATAAGTTGAATCTCAGATTCTAAGTCCTTTTTCAATACCTTATTTAAACTTTTATAGTTTGATATAAAATTTGAGATGTATATTTTATATATTTTATTGATTGTTTTATATAATGCAGAGTCAGCTGAGATTTCAATGTATGTGATATTTTGAGCTTTAGTATTATGCATGTATTATTCTCTTAAAAATCTTTGTCTGAAAGGCCAAATGTTGTTGCCCTTTATTTACCTGGCGATGGGTTTGTGGGTGCAGGTTGGCTACGATATGAGTAAAGAAGCTGCCAGGAAGTGCTATGAGAAGTCCGGCCTGAGGCCCAGCGACGTGGACGTGATAGAGCTGCACGATTGCTTCTCTACCAATGAGCTCCTGACTTACGAAGCCCTGGGGCTCTGTCCAGAAGGTAGTGTCTCTGAAGGGCCTGTGTGAGTCCTGTTGAGAAGGCTTCACTTTCATCATTAAACAACACAAGTCTCTAATTGCCTTTCCCTGCACGTTGACTCTGCCAGCCACACCCGGTGCAAACCGGATGTAAGAAGTTTTGGTAGGAGAGTTTTTAGAACATCCAGGTTGAGTCAACTCAAACACTGGCATAACAGAGTATGAACTTTTACATTATGCAAATCAGTACTAAGAATGTATGGGTACATTTTAAAGAGCATTTATTAGGCCTTTGATCCCAAGTATTTTAATTGTGTTTAAATAGATGTGCAGAAAGCAAAACAGAAAAACTAGTTGGTGAGTTTGAAGGGATTCTTTCTGTTTCTAAAGCACACAGTGTTCCTCAGGGTCTGGACTTTGAGTAGCTTCACTTCCTTGTCAGCACTTGGTGGTCAGCTGTGTGCACTTCAGGCATGTTCACGAGGTTGTAATTGTATCTTATCTTAGTCTTAACTTCACATTACCCATGACTGATGATATTGAGAAATCTTTCTGTGTGCTTACTGGTCATTCTTGTATCTCATTTTTTTAAACAAAATTTCTATTACCTTTATGTGTGTATGTATGTCAGTGCCTGTGTGGTTATGTGAATGTGTGATTCAGGTGCCCATGGAGTCCAGAGGAGAGCAGGGAATCTCGTAGGGCTGGAGTTACAGCTGCTTGTGAGTCACCCTAAGTGGGTGTTAGGACTCAAACGTGGGCTCTCTGCAGAAGAGCACTGCGTGTTCCTCACTGTTGAGCTGTAGCTCCAGCACCTCATTTTATGTCTTCTAAATCTATTTAAATCTCTGCCCTTTGGTTCTCTGTTATTTGTCTTTATTGTGTTGTAATAAATATATATGTGTAATATAATATTAATACATGTACTATATGTATATTATAGATATAGGTCAGTGATAGTCAGCTCTGTTGTGAACATTTTTCTCTCGTCTGTGTCCATGTGGCGCAGACGACGGTTTATTATGTTTCTGCTTGTGTTCTGTACTTTTTCCTCCCCTGTTCTCTCTTCTTTTGCATTATTTGAACATTTTTAGTGTATTATTTTAATGCTTTTTTTCATGGCATGATTTAAATACTTTGGTAATTAGTTAATGGCTATTGTGTGTAGTGTGTCTGTTGGTTTGTGTGTGGCAGAGCACACGGAGCATCCAGAGGACACTGCATGGAGCTGCTTTTCTCCTTTCTCCATTGCTGGGTTCCAGGGTCACACTCAGGCATCTAGCTTGTGTCACGGGCGCGTTACCTGCTGAGCCATCTCATAGTCCCCCCTTTCCCTAGGCTAGCCCTAACTTGCTAGGTAGCTGACAATGACCTTGAACTTCTGATCCTTTTTTGCTTCTGTGTTCCAAGTTCTGGCACTCTACAAAGTTAGCTGCACCCTTAGCCCCTCTGTTTCTAGGGGCTGTGAATAGGCTAGCCTCAGCTCTGTGACATTTGAGATGTTATTCCGAGGTAAGGCTTGCACATCTTAGGGTGTGCAGCAGTGAGAATTCCTGTCCTTATACCCACAAAGTGCCACAAATGCCTCCCACAGTTGGGACAGCTGAGAATATCTCTAGACATTACCAGATTTCTCCCTGTGGGTGAAATCTCTCCCAGCTAAGAACTAGTGCTCCAAGGTCACGTGTGTGTCCTTAAGCTTCAGTGTCCTTGTAGTTCATCTTGTCTCTTCACATACAAGGGGACACCTTGCTGCCACAGAGGCCCGTTCACCAGCTCTTCTTTGCCTTCACTGACCTCATTTTTGTAGCTGTCATAGTATTACATCTGTTTGGATTGAAAATATTAATGTGATGAAATAATTTTCTTTCATCGTATTTTGAAGACATAAGGAAGAAAAAGATTTTTGTATTTACTAGATATTTATAATTTCTTTTTTTATTATGTTTCAACTCTTATCAGATATTAGACCAGTACAATTCATCTGTAGCTACAAAGTTCTAGTCCCTTTTAAAGATGCTATTATAAACTGTTTAAGATAATTAAGAAATATAAGCATGTACTCATATAGTTAAACTAATGGTCAGATTAGACACTAGACTAATTTATTACATAAGTTGCTTCCTAGGTTAAATACAAAAACAACTTTACCTATTCAGATATACTTTGAATAGAAATATTTCTTTTTCACTCTCTTTTCCCTCCCCCTCTCCCTTTCACTTTTTCTTTCTGACAGTGTCTTGATGCCTCTGCTTTGATAAAGGGTGCTCTCTTGCACCATCCCTCCTGTGGCTGTGAACTTTTTTTTTTTAAACTTTTATGGTTCAACAGTGTCTTCAGTATTTCTCTTTAATTTCATGAAAGTAATTTTTTGTTGTTATTTTGTCTTTTTCCTTTGGATTTAGCTTTTTGTTGTGCTAGAATCAAACACTGAGACACGGGCATGCTAGGCAAGCACACTCCTGGAAATCCACATCCAGTCTGGCTCTTTGGTTTTACTTTTGCTTTTCAAGGCAGGGTTTCTCTGTGGAGCCCCAGCTATTCTGAGATTTGCTCAATGGGCCAGGCTAACCTCAAACTCAGAGATCTATTTGCCTCTGCCTCAGCCAGAATACTGTTTTGTTTTGTTTTTTTAATTAAAAAACGAATATATCACACTGTATTATAGCTGAAACGAGAGAGAAAATACATGCATTTTGGAAAATTAAAACTTTTGAAACTATAATTTTTAGTTAAAATGTTGCAGAATATTAATTTTGATTACATTAGTTCTTTTTTTCTGCCTCTGTGTTACAGTCACGGCAGTTTGGAAACCACAGGTCTGTAAGGGCCCACCAAGTGCTTATTTCATGTAGACTATTCTTGAAAGATAAGCCTTTATTTCTCAATATTATTACTCAATACCTAGAAGCATTTGTAACACTTTATTAAGCGCTTAAGAAATGTCCATATTGAGAAATCCTTGGCTATGTAGAAGAGTTAGACAAACTTGCCATCTGCCCAATGTTATATTTTAACATTTGTAAATATTAACTTTTTCTTCCACAGGACAAGGTGGAGCCCTGGTGGACAGAGGGGACAACACTTATGGAGGAAAGTGGGTCATAAACCCTAGTGGAGGCCTCATCTCGAAGGGACACCCACTGGGTGCAACAGGTGACAGTGCATTCTTGTCAGAATTCTACTTTAGGCCCTAATCTGTTGGGGTTTTTTTGTTTTGTTTTGTTTTGTTTTGTTTGCGTGTGTGAACATATATGTGCACATTCATGTTCCATGGCAGGTCATAGAACAACTTGAGAGAACTGGCTCTCTCATCTAGCATGGTGGCCCTCATCTTTATCTGCTGAGCCATCTTTCTGATCCCTGTTTTACTTGTTTGAGTCAGCCCTGACTCAGGTTGGCCTGGAACTCACTATATGACTCAGGATGACCTTAAACTTAAAGCAGTTAAGTTTACCTACCTACCCCTCCCAAATGCCAGGATTAGAGTTGTGAGCCGCCATGAGTGGCTGACGTCTGTGATTTCAGTATGCTTGTATTCTTTGAACTCAGATGGTGACTTGAGGTTTTAATGCTTTTTAACTGCAGTCATTTGATTTTCCGTTAGCTGCAGTGCACTTAGCTAACGAGATGTTTCCTAACAGAGATCTTACTAGACTCACCAGGTAAGATGGTTTCAGATGAACATATTGTGTGTTGTTGGATGCCTCCTTAGCAATGCATGGAACTCATTTTCTCTCGAGAAAACTGGACTAGGAATTCTGAAATTAGAATCTTACTATGGCTCCACTGCCCACTGGAAATTAATCACTTTGACTGTTAGGTCTTTAGCTAAAAAATGACAATGTCTGTGTTGGAGTTTCTAAGGTAACTTAGTAGTAAAATCTGTGATTTTTTTTTTGTAAAGATAAATTTCTTCTTTGTTTTCTTCTTTGTTATCTGATAGTGCCTTATGGACTATAGGTGATGGTTTCAGATGAACATATTGTGTGTTGTTGGATGCCTCCTTAGCAATGCATGGAACTCATTTTCTCTCGAGAAAACTGGACTAGGAATTCTGAAATTAGAATCTTAGAAGAAAAGATAAATTTCTTCTTTGTTTTCTTCTTTGTTATCTGATAGTGCCTTATGGACTATAGGTGGACTATTTTAAGTTCTTGCAGTTTTCACAATAGAGAAGTTATAATCAACAATGTACTTATTAGTTAACCTTATTTTATTTCTAGTTAAGACTCAAAATTTCAGCTGGGCTTGGTGATGCGCACCTTTAATTCCAGCAGTCAGGAGGCAGAGGCAGAAGGATCTCTGTGAGTCAGTTGAGGCCATCCTGGTCTACAGAGTGAGTTACCTGACAGTCACGGCTATAGAGAGAAACCCTGTCTCAAAAAAATAACAATAAACGGCGATAGTGAAACACTCAGATCTCATAAGCTTATAATACAGTAGAAAATAGAAAAGCTGGGTGTTGTGCTGGGGAAGGAGAAAGAAAGGGAGTGTGTCAGGGCATAGGGCCCGTTGCTTTACAGTGGGATCCTGTACTTTACTGTTGCTTTACTTGTTTAGGATACAGAAGGCCCTGGGTGACAAAGTCTTCCAGAAAAAAAGATAAAGGAGAGTTGGGTCAGGTGGGCATACTGAGCCCGCTGGGCAGCCAGGGTGTGCACTGCCTTGCTGCTCAGTTCTTCTTTTGTTTCTTCTTGGGTTCATTTATTATCATCTAAGAAACCAACAGGCAGTTTTATCAATTTCTCTGTTCTGTGGAACCATTTCTCTATGGAAGTTTGTCACGGATGCTCAGGGATATACTGCATGCATTTTCCATTTGCCAGAGTCTGCCTTCCAGGACTGTCATACCTTCAAATATGATCTAAGGCTTTTGTAAGATTAGCCCTGGCTATTCTGGAACTCACTCTGTATATCAAGATGGCTTCAAACACAGAGATTTACCTATCTCTGCCTCCTTAGTGCTGGGGATAAAAGCATGCCCCCCCCCAGCACCACCCTGGCTTATTTTTAATTATGTGTGTGTATATTTACCATCAAGATATAAGTGTCAGCTGAGCATTGGTGGTGCATGCCTTTAATCCCAGCACTTTGGGAGGCAGGCAGATCTCTGTGAGTTCTAGGCCAGCCTGGTCTACAGAACTAGTTTTAGGACAGACAAGGCTACACAGAGAAACCCTGCCTGCAGGAGGGGGAGGGGTGGGAGGGACTACGTGTCCCTATTGCACCTTTAGAGATATCTTGCTGTGCTTGTCATTTTTGTGGTTCTTAGGCATCACAGCTGATTAGGACTATTGGTCCTGTCCCTCTCCCCCTTCCAGCTTACATAGCATAGCACCTTCTGGTACAATGAAAGCTAGTCCTCAGGAAGGAGGCTTTTGGATTAGATCCAGCTTGACTTCTCGAGTCCTGTGTTCAAGTATGTGCTGTCTTTAGCAATTTTAGAACTTTAGAACCTTTGACTTCTGGGATGAAATCAAGGTTGCGCTCCCTTGACCAACAATTCAAAAGGACCAATTCATGCCTGTCACAGGGCTTTTTATTAGATAGTCTGTGCCGCTTAGGATGGGTACTATTATTCCATGTGGTATATCTTCACTTAAACAATATAAACATATATGTCTGTGTGTATGCACATACACTTATATGTATTACATGTATTTTAAGTAAATATAAAATAAGGATTCTTTATGACTATTTCAAACATTTTTAGTGTTATAGATCGCTCCCTACTCCCACCTCATTTTTCTGTTTCCCACTTCATATCATCTGCATCTTTCGTGAGTTCAGTTTGATCCCATTCTTTTTCAAAATGTCCCATCTCAAAAATTTTTTTCACTTTTTTGTTTGTTTGTTTTTGAGATAGAATCTCACTATGTAGCACTGGCTGCCCTGGAACACACAAGGTAGACCAGGCTGGCCTTGAACTCTCAGAGATCTGCCTGCCTCTGTCTCCAGTGCTGGGATCCAAGGTGTGCACCACCGAGGGCAGCTGGACGCTGTTTTCTATTTCAACACACCAGAAAAGAATGGGTTGAAGAGAGCAAGTCTTGATTTCCCGAACGCGAGTCTTCTTTTAAATGCTAATTCTCTTAGCGTGGGAACTAGCTGTGAATCTTGGGCTTTAAGATCTGGAGGCGAGCAAGGCTTTGGCGGGAAGTCCCAACTAGCGGCTCGCTGGGGCGGGTGGGCGGAGTCTGCGCTCTAACGCGGCCCGGGACGCTCTGTGCTCGACTCGCCAGGTCTGGCTCAGTGCGCGGAGCTCTGCTGGCAGCTGAGAGGCGAAGCCGGAAAGAGACAGGTTCCCGGGGCAAAGGTGGCTCTGCAGCACAATTTAGGCCTTGGAGGAGCTGCGGTTGTCACCCTCTACAGGATGGGTTTTCCCGAAGCTTCCAGGTAAGTAATATTCTAAGTTCTGTCACTTTTGTCATGGTTTACAATAAGTGACGCTTGCATAATATTAAAAAAAAAAAACAACCACAATTTGATTAAGCATTTAAGGGAAAGTATGACAATACTTTAACATGGTTTTAAAAGTTAAGACTTAGTTTTTAAGCCAAGGCAAACTTAGGAAAATTTTGTTCAGAAAGAGGCAGCGAAGCCAGGAGTGCTGGCCCACAAGCCTGCGGAACGTAGGCAAATCACCTTCTGGCTGCCTTTCTCACAGTTGGCTTTCTCCTTTGGCCTCTGGCTGCTGTCAGAGAAAGCCACCAAATACATGTGCCACTGGAACCTGGCAAATGTGTTTCTGAATCAAGCCCTCATTGCTGTTCGAATTCCCATGTCTTGCTTTCTTCTGTCTTAGAAGTATCTGCCTCTGTAGGTACCTCTGGCCCAACCCCTGAGATTCCTCAACTTCCTTGCAGCCTCTTTGGGTTCCTCTTCCTCCTTTCCCAAGGCCCAGCTTTCCTCTGTGTGCTCGGTTTCTAACCATCTCCTGTACTAGATATGATGTATACCTACCCTCGTTTGAATCTTCCTAGCTGTCCCTTCATTGGCTCCTTGCCCCTGTTATCATACACCAGAGAAATTTTCCTAGGAAAATCTTTTTTTCCTCTTGCTTTAATTATTCTCTTTCCTGATGAGCCTTTCCCAGTGAAACCACCTCAGGGTCTGTTTTGAGGTCTGGTGTGTTCTGAGTTGAGTTGCTTCTCCATGACTATGCCTTTCCTCCTTTAATCATCCTGTCGCTTTTTAACACAAATGGGCTCTTTTTCTCTTGAAATTCTTGGTAATTACTTAATCACTTATTTATATAGTTCTACAAAGGATAGTGGCCACTATCTATTATAGTCTTAACTTTTACAAACTTTAGGATGGTTTTCCTCACTCTCATCTCACTCTTCTTTTTCTGGCCAGAATCTTGTTTTTGATTCAAACATTAAGATGCATCTCAAGCTTAGGAGGGTCTTCTTTCAAATATCCATGATCTTTTGTAGTCCTTAGGGGGCTAATCTTGTTTCTTCCTAAATCTGATTCATCCGTTCTATGCTGATGACCCTGGAATACCATGCAGTTCACACTTGTAGATGAACCCCCTTAGGGAAAAAATAATCAAGCTGTGAAAAGCCAACACAGTTGGTATAATCGGCAAAGACAACTTTGTTATCTTCAGAGTAAAATTAGGAAGTTTGTGTACAGATTTTTTTTTTTTTGAGGCAGTCTCACACGATAGTCCAGGCTAGCCTTTTATTGGAGGTAGTGAGTTTCTTGCTTCACCATTTTAGCATATGCCTGCAAGTTCTCACATGCAAATAGTGCAGTGTATAATTACCACCACAGGCCAGGTCCAGAGTGATTCTATGACCTGCTTCCCCTAGTCCTTTGGTTCTTTTTCTCTCTGCTGAGACAGAGTCTCACTGTGTAACGCTGGCTGTCCTGGAACTCTGTGTGAACCAGGTTGGCTTCGAACTCACAAGATCCACCTGCCTCTGCCTCCCAAGGGCTGGGACTGAAAGTATGCGTCCAGCCAGCTCTTTGTTTCTTTGTGTAGGTTTTCAGCAGCCCTTACTCTGCCCTTCTTGCAACCCCTGCTCTGTTTGCTGCCTCTGTAGTTTGCCCTTTTTCTGAATGCCAGTGAGATCATAAAAGCAGATTACAGGGGCACTCTTTGAATTTTAGCTCACGTTGATAATTTTCTAACTTTTTCTACTGCAATTACTGATATTCTGCTCTAAGGAAGAAATATCTCTCCTCTCCTGTTTTTAAATGTATTCATATATACTGCATGAAATCACAAGACCTTATTTTATCCAGGAGGTCACAGTCCTTTAGAATCAATTATTTTGTTGCAGTGACTGCCCCTGGTTTGGCCAGTAGGAACCCTCTCAGGGTGATCCTTGTGCTCCACGATTCTGTATAGTACTTCCTTTCCCTCTTTTCTGGCTCAAGAAGTTAGTCCAATCTCTTCTTCCACTTAAAAAAAATTAGTTTTTATGTGTACATGCTTTTGGGCTTGCATATGCAAGTGAGTGAAGGTACTAGATTTCCCTGGAGCTGGAATTATAGGTGGTTCTGCCTGGACTCCAGCCCCACTGTTACCTGGCAAGAGCTAGGTATGCTCCTCCCCATAGTTACCTCGAAGCAGCCAGGTAGGCCTGACCCACTATAAAAGGGGCTGCTTGCTCTCCTCTCTCGTGTTCACTCTTATACTTTTATTCGTGTTCTCTTGGGCTCTTCCCTCCCCCCTTTCCTCCCCCTTCTGTCCTTGTGGTCTTGGCCGGCGTCTACTCCTCTACTTTCTCCTTCTCTCTGCCTTTCTCTGCCTCTACTGCTCTCTTAACTCCCCTCCCCATGCCCTGGATAAACTCTGTTCTTTGCTATTCCATTGTGTGGCTGGTCCCTCAGGGGGAAGGGATGCCTTGGCATAGGCCCACACATCGCCATAGAACATATTCTTACACCTCTTTATCTTTTTTTTTTTTAAGATTTATTTATTTGTTATATATAAGTACACTGTAGCTGTCTTCAGACACTCCAGAAGAGGGAGTCAGATCTCATTACAGATGATTGTGAGCCACCATGTGGTTGCTGGGATTTGAACTCAGGAACTTCGGGAAGAGCAGTTGGTGCTCTTAGCCACTGAGCCATCTCTCCAGCTCCACCTCTTTATCTTTTTATGATCTCAACACACATCTGCAGCCCCTCTTGTCCTTTCCATGGCCGGTCCCTCACCCAGTCAGTTCTCCAAGGAGTTTCCTTTAGTGGAGAATGACGCCGAGACACCATATATGGCTGCTGGCTGGCTCGTTCTTGCCACTCCCAGGCCTTCTAGGGAGACACATACATGTATTATATTAGTTCAGCTGGTTTTTAAATAGAAATTTAGGGATAATATTGTGTGACTTTGTGTCGTTACTATTCACCATCGGTTTTTAGCAGTTAGACCAGGAATTTAGGACACTAGTTAAGTACCACTTGTAGATGGTGTCACTTTAGTTTTGTGGGCTTTTTTTGTTTTTGTTTTTGTTTTTTTTGGTGGTTGTTTTCCAAAGAGGGAGAGGTGACCAGAAAGAGCACCCTTGTAAGTTTTTGATCATACTACCTGTTTGGGGCCTGTTAACCTTTTAGGAAATATTGAAAAGCATTCACTTTAGAGTTCAGAAAACTGCTAGAGTGTACCTGCCGAACACTGTAGCTGTTGGGCGAACCGTGCGTTTCCCCAGTGCAGTTGCCTTTCTTCTTTTCTGTGCCTGTAGTTCATGCCTCTGGTTAAGTGCTTGAAATGGTCTTACTGAGTTCTGGTATCACTGAGGAGTTTGGGAAAAATAGCCTTGACTTTTTAGTACAACGTGGGAAATACCCCTTCACGCATCCCACAGCTTGGTCAGGGGGCATCTGTTGCATTTCCCATCATACCTGGAAAGGTTTCTCGTACCATCCAGCTCTCCAGTTGTCTGTCATGTCATTTGGGCTCATCTGCCAGCTCTGAGGTCAAAGGGACTTGCTGATTGTCTGAACTTTGTTCCCCAGTGTTTGCATGCATTTCATAACCCTCTCTAATCAGAACAGGTGATAGTTTAAGAACATTTTCACTGTCCCCGCCCAACACATACCCCAAATGCTTTCACTTCCAGGCTGCCCCTCTTGTAGTTTGACAGCTGCACACAAACTCCTTGTCTCTGGATTTGCCTGCTCCGCATAGTTCATATAAAGGAAGTCACATGGCATTATTCTTTCATGACTGGCTTCTTTGATTTAACATGTTATTTTTGAAGGCTGAATACTACTCCATTTGTATGAAAGCTCCCCTCTCCTTACCCTCGTCCTCACTGGTCTTTTTTTTTTTTTTTGGTTTTTTTTCAAGACAGGGTTTCTCTGTGTAGCCCTGGCTGTCCCGGAACTCACTCTGTAGACCAGGCTGGCCTCGAACTCAGAAATCCGCCTGCCTCTGCCTCCCAGAGTCCTGGGATTACAGGTGTACACCACCACCTCCTGGCATCACTGGTCTTTTATTAGTAGTTCTTGTGGGTGTAAAGTAATACCTCACAATTTTGGTTCATATTGCCTTAGTAGCTAATCATTTTCTGAACATCATTTCCTTGGCCGCTTATTAATGATCTGTATATCATTGTTTGAGAACTGTCTGTCAGTGTCTTTAGTAATGTAAAAACTGGGTTATTATTGAGTTGTAAAACTTCTTTAACAACCAGCTCTCTGCCTCCATTTTCTTTGTTTTGGTCCAGGAAGGCCTTATCTACCTGCTTCTGACTCCCAAGTGGGCAGCCCAACCACCCCTTTCTGAAGGCCTGGTATGTGCCTTGAGCACACTAGGTGCTTTGGCTGTGCTGGGTATTAAACCCAGGGGGTTGTGTGCCAGGAAAGTGCTCCAGCCCTGAGCAGCACAAATTGCACATATGGAGTAGTACCAAGCTCTCTCCAGACAAGTGGGTGATCAGCTGAAGGAGCTAAGTGTTAGCTAGCTCCTGTTTCATGACCTCTCTTCACTTGCAGTCTGTGACATCGTGGATACAGAGCTGAGAGGGCCTTACAGTGAATCTTCCCACTTACCTCATGGGACTCCAAACACAAACTCCAGTATTCTTTAGATTGATCTTTAAGTCCTTTCCAACACTGTGCGATTTAGTTCAGTAAACTTGTGTTTATGAAATTCAAGTAAAAACCAATCACAATTTAGTTTCTACTAAAATTTTGTACCTAAAGTTGTGAGAATCCAAGCATGATGGTAAGCATGTGCCTGTACTCTAAGAATTCGGGAGGCCAAGGGAAAGATTACTTGAGCTAGCCTGGGTAACACAGCAAGACAAAAAAAACAAAGCAAACAATAAAACAAACAGAAATCAGCAGGAATATTTTTTGTGTAAGAGATATATCTTACTTTATGTTATTATTAAAATTTTTTTAAACAGGACATCTATCAAGTGACTTTCAAGGAAGGATGTTCAGAAAATATTGACAATATTTTTGTGTTTATTTTTTCCTGATTTAGACAAAAAGTTGGTTAATCAGTAGCATGATGAGCTTTACCAAACTATAGAGACCCTTGACCTTTGGAAATATGTCTGGGACTTGCCACATAGTCAGGGTACTTTGTACTCTCCTGGGCTGCCAGGATCAGTTATTTTACTTGATATAGTCAAGAAATGACTATCAGGGAAAAGGGCACACTGATGATTAAAAGTTATCTATCTGTTTGTCTGTCTGTCTGTCCGTCCATCCATCCATCCATCTATCTATCTTCTATCTATCTATCTATCTATCTTTCTTTCTTTCTTCTATCTATCCTATCTATCTTCTATCTATCTATCTATCTTCTGTCTGTCTATCTATCTACCTACCTACCTACCTATAGTAGGTATGTATCTATAGTATCTATCTATCTATCTATCTATCTATCTATCTATCTATCTATCTATAGTATGTATGTATATATCTACCTACCTACCTGTCTATGACAGGGTTTCACTCTGCAGCCCTGGCTGCTGAAACCTAGGGTAGCTTTGAATTCACAGAGATTCACCTGCCTCTGTCTCTGAAGTGTTGGGATTAAAGGCATGTGTCACTACACGAGGCAGTTTTTTTTTCCTTAAGATTCACTTATTCATTTATTCTATGCATATGTCATGTATCGACTGGAGAATGAATTAGAGTCCATGGAACTAGAGTTAACAATTGTTAACAGTAGTGAGCCACCACGTGGGTTCTGGGAATAGAACCTGGGTCCTCTGGAAGAGCAGCCAGTAGTACCCTTAAGTGCTTGAACCACCTGTCTGGTTCCAGAGTTTCAGTTTTATAAGCTGAAGGGAATTTTAGAGCTGCATAGTGGTGATAACTGTTCAATATTTTAAAAATATGCATCGTCACTGACTGTGTGGTTAAAAGTTGTTCAGACAATGATGTGTCTGTGATGTGGGGTATTGTTGTTTTATGTTTTGAGATATGGTCTCATTTAGGCCAAGATGGCTACGAACTCACTATGTACCTGATCTTCAACTTTCAATCCTCCTGCCTCTAACTCCCAAGCGCTGGTACAGCCAGATATAGCAGGGCATATCTTAACACACTTTAAATATTGGAGACCTTAAAAATGTATGGGACTATCTTGTGCTTACATCCAGAAGGAATGCTCCATTTCTTTAAGAGATTACTCAACAATTCCATTTTTATCCCACCCCAAACCAACCTTCCTGGCTGTCACAGTCCAAAGAAGGATTCAGTTCCCTGCTCTATAAGAGGGTGTTTCAGAACAGGGCGGGTTATCACATCCCCTGGGTACTTGACCTTTTGGTAGCATTTTGACATACTTGGCTTTTATCTCCTAGACTTCTCTGCTCTAGGCTTCTGTGACATTTTGCCTGATTTCTGAGTGAATTTTCACTGGCTCTCAGACTTCTTGATCATGGGTTCCACAGGCCCTTGTCCTGGCTTCTCTCTGCTCCATTCCAGGATTGCAACACCTGGATCTGCTCATGATTACCTCACTTCATCTCAGCCTGCATCCATCCTCGTGAGTTCGAGACTCTCCTGTCCACCGCCTCTGGCCTCACAGACCCCAGCTGATTATAGCTGAGGCAGATCACCAGTCCCCTCTGCTCCCTCGTCACCCTTCCTCAGTCATCGCCACTCCTGGCTACCCCCAAACTCCTGAGACATTTTCTACTTACTTTTCTATGTCCCTCACTCCAGCAACAAAGGCTGTAGATTCAGCTCTTCTTTGGAATCTGTCTCCTTCACTGCGCCTGTAGACCAGGCCGCCGTCACGCACCGGGACCACTGCAGTGAGCTCCTAACCGTTCTCTTCACCTGTTTCCATGCTCTCTCTGAGTCAGTCCACACACCGTTGGGAGGAGTGTCACGAGCTACTCTTCTACTTTACTGCTGCTGTCTCTGGCTTCCTAGACTCCTAGCTTTGTGTCACCTGTGTCCACTGCCCAGTCTCCACCTTCATACCGTGTTGTTCCCTCCTCATTTACTGCACTGGTCACTCTGGTCTCCTTTCTTTCATCACACCAGCTCTTTCAGGCCTTGAGATCTTGGCAGCTCCCTCTTTAGCTCGGCAGGCCCTCTCCTTGCTTCAGTAGGATGTTAGCTGGAACTTACCTCTCGGGTCACCTTGAGCACTGCTGCCTCCCGTGGTGTGATGTTCCAGGCAGTCAGTTGATGTTGCTTGTGTAGTTAACAACTGGCGTTTTCTTCCTTCCTACTCTTTTCTTTTTCAAACAGGGTCTCACTATGTATTCTTGGCCATCCTGGAATTCCCATGTAGACCAGGCTGGCCAGAGTTCTGCCTGCCTCTGACTCCCAAATGCTGGGATTGAAGACATACAACACTATGCCTGGCTTCTTTTTCTGAGACAGGATCTTATTAGGCAGCCTAGGTTTTCTTGACACTCACTTTAGCCAAGGTTGGCCTGAACTCGATCCTCCAGACTCTCTCCCAGGCACTGAGATTACAGGCATGTGCCGCCATTCCAGCTTAGATGGCTCGGAAATAACAAGGAGGCTAGGAGTGGAGCTTCTTGGTAAAGTTGTGTTAGCATGCACTAGGCCCTGGGGTCAGTTCCCACAGAGTATGGCAGGGCGGGTAAGAGAGGGAAAGAGGAAAAGGAGTAGTATATGGGGGGATGGAGAGAGGAGAGGGGAGAGGAGCAGAGCTGGGAGTAGTGCTGTGCTTTCCTCCTTGCCGGCCTTCGCGCCTCCCTGCCTGCACGTCTGTGCTGGTCTGTTAGAATGGTCTCACGGCAGCCCGCCCAAATGTTGACTGCTGCTTCCCCACAAAGCACGTGGGTTCCCGCAGCCCTCGGCAGTCCTGGTTAGTGCTGTTTTCCATTTGCCCCACCGTGCTAGGTGCGTCTACACAGGCTCTTGTTTTAATCCACACAGCCATAAGCATTGTCCTCCCCCTGCCCCCATTGCACAATGGGATGAAGCCTGTCATTTGCCTGGAATCCTACAGCTTGTGAGTGGAAGAGGCACTGTGAGCTTTAGGAGTGCAGTACTAACGCCATTATCAGTGGCTGTCTCCTTGGAACAACAAGCAGTGTGTCACGCAATGCATTATCTCCTATCAGGGGTGAAAGTGACTCTCCAGCCCAGCCTTGCCTGCCCCACTGCCCCACCCACTTCCTTGTAACTTGGCTCTGATTGCCATTGTCAGCAGGCTTGGGTGACTGCAGGAGGCTCCTGGTTGATGTCCCTGTTTCCTGGCTTAGCTGTTGAAGGTCCATTTCTAGCTGATAGCTAGATTTTTTTTTAAAACATAAATTAGATCATGCCCCAGTGTTTTGATTATATTTAAAATTGAAACTCTGGTTGGTTTGTTTATGTGTGCATGCACGTGCGTGTGTGCGTGCGTACGTGTGTGTGTGTGTATGCATGTGAGTGTGTGTATGCATGTGAGTGTGCGTGTGTGCATGCGCGTGCGTGTGTGTGTGTGTGTGTGTGTGTGTGTGTATAGGGTTCAACCCAGGGCCCTTAAGCATGCTAAGCACATGTCTACCCATGAGCTACACTCTGAACCTTTGAAACTGTACCACAAAAGGCTGGTACTCTAGTGTTGACTGATATGCCAAGTGTCTGGACTCCATCCCCAGCACTGCGAACAAATGAATAAACAAACTGACAAAAAGAAAACCAACCGCACTGACTGGGAGGTCGATTCTGTTCTCTGTTGTGGTTTCTTAGAGCCAGCCTCTCTCCTGTACATGTACCTCCTTTAGCCTCCCTGTATTTCCTTTTCCATCTTCATATCTGGGCTTCTGCAAGCTAGCATGGCTTCCCCACCAAAACTGTCTGTAGGGCTGGTTCATTTAGTAATTGAAGGTGTAATGTAAATATTACCTCCCTAGAGGGGCTCTCCCTGTGACTGCTATCTGTAATAGATGTCTCCCCCCACCAACTACTTAGCTGACTTCTTTTCTTCAGATAACCGTATGCCTGTTTGTTTATTTGTTTGTTTGTTTTTGCTTGTTAATGGTTTTGGCTGTAAGTTTCAGGAGGGTGGCTTCAGATAGTGAGAACTTAGAATTTGCTGTGGGGTGGAGTTGGGTAATTGTTTTATATACTTACTGAAGATTTTCTTGAGGTAAGAGCTGCAACATCTCTGTTCTTGAGCTTTTTAAAAGTTAGTTACTTAAGCGTTGAAAAACCCAAGGACCTCTGACTCCCAGGACTGACACTGCTCCTTCCACAGCTCCTTCAGAACGCACCAGATTTCAGCGGCTCCCACCAGCTCTGCAGGGGATGGCTTCAAGGCAAATCTCGTCTTTAAGGAGATCGAGAAGAAGCTTGAAGAGGTGAGAGTGGAAATAAAACACTACCAAAGACCAGAGTCTGGGCTGGGAGGCGGAGACCTCACCTGATGCTGAAGGTGAAATCTCACCTTGTGCTGAAATACTTCATGTTTCAGAATCCAGGAGGGTCCTAGGAGGGAGGCGTCTTTGTCATTCTAGTCACACTACATCGCAAATACGCACATCTCTACATGTGTTTTGTTTTGTTTTGTTTTTTGTTTTTTTTTTTTGAGACAGGGTTTCTTTGTATAACCCAGGCTGTCTTGAAACTCAATCTGGGGCTGGTGAGATGGCTCAGCTGTTGAGAGTACTGTCTGCTCTTCCGAAGGTCCTGAGTTCAATTCCCAGCAACCATATGATGGCTCACAACCATCTGTAATGGGATCTGATGCCCTCTTCTGATATGTCTGAAGACAGCGACAGTGTACTTACATATAATAAATAAAATCTTTAAGAAAGAAAGAAAGGAAGAAAGGAAAGAAAGAACCTCAATCTGTAGACGAAACTGGCCTCAAACTCAAAGATCTACCTGCCTCTGCCTCTGGAATACTTTGATAAAAGTCATGCACCACCACTGCCTAACGCACATCTCCATATCTGAATATAAAGACTATAGTAAATAATATTTTAAATTATTTTCATTTCAGTCTTCTTTGTCAGGAAGATATCCAATTGTGGATATAATTCAGATGTAAGGAGTGCTCATTTATTTTGATATAATCTTTTTTATTTTTCTTTCTTTTTGAGACAGATGGCCTTCTGGCCACAGACTTACAACAGTCTTTCTGCATCAGACCTGAAGTTCTGGGCTTGACAATGCAGCTATCACATTCCATTTATAATTTCCTCTGAGTTAAAGAGATGTCATTTAAAAAGCATTCCAGAGATAATTTAAATGAATCTTTAACTGTACCTGATATCAGAATTCTTCATTACTGTTTTTATTAGCATATAAATAATTTGCTTTTATAATGGGATTTTTAAGCAAAACTTGTTTTTGTTGTTTTTGTTGTCCTCATCTTCTTTTCCTCAGAATTACTTTAAAAATGGAATTACTTATTGACTTGTTCTCCTTGAACGTGTCTCATAGTTCATGCTGGCGTCTGTGTGGCAAAGGATGAGCTCACCCTCCTGCCTCCGTGCCCACGCTGGGATTACAGGATTGCACCGCCTTAGCCAGCACTGCCGTGCCCAGCCTTTTGTTTGCATTTCTCAAAGTCTTTTATTAAATTGGCTACTTCTTTGTTGCAAAAAAGAATTCTAATTTTTAAAATTCACATTATATGTGGATACATAAAAGGAAAACATTTTTTTAGGTAGCTTCAGAGTTGGCTCAGCAGTTGCGGACTAGCTGCTCTTGGAGAGGACCTGGGTTGGGTTCCCAGCACCCACCGAGTGCCTTAAATCAGTTGGTAACTGCAGTTCCAGAGGGTCCAGTGCTCTCCCCTGGCTGCTCCAGACATATGTGCAATGCATCCAAATTATCCATACGTATTAGAATCTCACACCTTCCAACAGCCATACATGCAGACAAAACACCAGTGCATATAAAATAAACAAATAATTAAAAATCTACTACATCTAAATTCATTAACAGTGTTATTAAAAATAAGTAAAAAACAAATAAGTAAATCTTTGTAAAAAAGAAAAATGTTAAAATTTCCCAATTGTGCCACTTAGAGTTCACTAAAATGCTACTATGAATATTCTACTTGTCATCCTTATCTTGTGTATAAACTAGAATCTTACATAGCCAAATCACATGATACATGTTGGCTTTATTGTACTATACATAAGAATCTATTTTTTGTGCTATAGTTATTTTTAAAAACTTATTTTATACATGTGGCTGTTTTGCCAGCATGAGCTGTAGTTATGCTTTTGGGTGTGTGTGTGTCTGTGCTTTTTCTTTTAAAGATTTATTTATTTATTTTATGTGTATGGGTGTTTTGTCTGTGTGTTTGTGTATCAGAAAAGACTATTGGATCTATGGAACTACAGTTACAGATGGTTGTGAGCCTCCATGTGGTTGCTGGGAACTGAACTCAGGACCTCTGGAAGAGCAGCCAGTGCCCTTAACTGCTGAGACATCTCTCCAGCACACCCATAATTAGTTCTTGATAGAAAAAGGTCATACAAAGACAATAAAAAAAGAGGTACTCATGGGAAGATTAGGTATTTACTTCACTGTTTGAAATGTAATAGTCTCCTGGGATCTTACAGTTGACTTTAGATTTTAGGCTAAACCAGACACAGTCACAGTCACAGCCACAATTCAGATCATACATCTGAGAATACGCTGAGTTAGACAACAGGAGTCAAGACTTTTAGGCTGGCATTTCACTCCTGCTAAGTAAGCCACAGAGGGACAGGCCAACACTGAGCACATTTCCTAAGTTCTTGACTGCACTGTGGCTAGTGTGCCTAGCCGGGGCTCCAGGGTTTTCATGATGATCAGCAGCCTCTGGGCTGGAGCAGAGCCAGTCCAGGCTGCAGGCATGACACTGGGACAGACGCCGAGGGACTGTCAGGCTGCCATCTTGAGGCATGGCCTCATTCTGTTTTCACCTGTAGTATGCTTTATGGCCGTGTATATAGGCCCATCACATGCTTTCCAGAACATTGTACATGTTTGTACATATGTGCCATAACTTACTTAATTGTCCTCTTATGGTAACTATCAGATTATATTTAAATTTTGCAAATACAGCATTGCTGTTATAAATTTCCCCTTATACTTTAAATACTAATTAGTTTAATTAAGGACTAATTAGGTAGTTAAGTGTGTGCATTTTACAGTTTAGTCTAGCTTGCCAGACACCCACCAGAAAGGATAATATTCTGCAGATTACTAACAATTCAAGAGAATTGTGGGCCTGTTCCAAATAGCGGGTTTAGATGAAAGGAGACAGCCATGGTTTTTCAACTTTATTGTAGAAGAGTAAAGTGAGAGAGGGGAGGTAGAGAGGTAGAAGTTGGCCATGGCCACGTGGAAAGAGGGGGAAGGGAAGGGGAAAAGGAAGAGCCCAAGAGGGCAAGAGAAGGGGAAAGAGAAGAGGGAGTAAGAGAGAGAGGAGAGCCAAGCAGCTCCTTTTATAGTGGGCCAGGGTACTTGGCTGTTGCCCGGTAACTGTGGGGGTGGAGTCCAGCCTGGGGCCTGGGGTGTGGCCCTATGTGACTGATAGCCACAGAATTATGGAGTTGAGGGCAAAGTGTCAGGTGCCTAGTGTCTGAGAGCATGGGCAAACAGCCTTCCGTCCATCGTGGATTAAATCCACTGGGTCACCGGGGTTTAAACCTAGCTTAACCAGAACACAGACTGCCTTTCATGGTCCAACAGAGAATAGCTGCTTTTTTCCCCTACAGCTTCTCTAAAACTATATTGGCTTATTATATAAAAATCTTTGCCAGCCTAGTCAGAAAGAGGTAGCTCACTGCTGTGTTCTGACTGCCTTTCACTATTGTGTCCACAGTCAAATGAGGAGTTCTATGAGGACTTGGTTCAGAGGTCACATAAAAAGATTGGGTACAAGATTACCTTCTGTGTAGTCAGGTCAGCCGGGAGAGTCCAGGAGGACTCCTCACGGGGACTAACAAAGGGGCTGTTTCAGGCTTGCACTTTGCTTTTCGCTGTGCGACCTCCGCCTCCTGCTCTCACTTCAGTTCTGCACTCCTTCACAACCTTATCCCAGCCTGTGTCTCCTTCCCACGATCGTCAGTTTCCTCAGGGCTTGGAGCGCTGGAAAGGGAGTCTGGGCTCTTTGTCAGGGAAAGCATTTTCTGCCTCAGCGGAGGCAGTCTAGCCGGAGGTTTCTTTTCCACCTTTGTCTTCCAAAGCAGTGCTCCACTGGCCTGCTTAGAATGCCGTCCTCTCTTGTCCCGTTGCCTTCCCAGCAGCACCTGCTCTCCACCTTCAGTCCACTGAGAAAGTGCTCTCCTCCCAGGAGACGCTTTTAAAACTTCTTGGGAGGAATGATCTCCAGTTTTGCAACTGTTTTTCTCTTTTAACTCTCTTACCTACTTTCACTCCTGTTTCAAAGGAAAATGATTTATTGACTGTAGAGTATGCTTTTGTAAGAGGGTCAGTTGGTTCTTCAAAAGGAACAGCAAGTGCAAATTAATTTACATCTCTTTTAGGCAGTGGGAGGTAAGTGGTAAATGCTTGCTGAGATTTTCCTGCTATAACTCATTGGTGTCTGCTCTGGCTGGTTTGTGAGGCACTGTGCAAGGAGGCCTGCAGACATACCTGGAAGTAGTCAGTTACTGATCACTGGCCCCAGAAGAAACCTGGCTCAAGTTTGATCCTTAGTTCTAAGAGGAAATGCACCTGTGACTACTGAGAAAAGTGGGCACTGACTAGAACAGCTACATTGCTGTAAGACCCATGGCTGCTTTCTGGAACGCTGAGGTAGTCACTGTATAAGAAAAAGTCTGACATACCAGCGGACTGACTAATAAAAGGAGGCATATGAATGAATTAGGAGGATACTAATCAGTAGTGAGGATGTAGAGACATTTGAACCTCTACTCAGCGTGGTAGGGTTGTAGGTTATTGGTGTGACTGTTTTGAAAGTTTGGTAGTTCCTCAAGGAGTTAAGTAGCTTATGACTCAGCAATGTCTTCCTAACTACCTACCCAAGAGAAGGAAGAGCCTCTGTCCACAGTAGGCATAAAACCAAAATGTGAAGACAATGAAAAGAGGGCTTGAGAAATGGCTTAGTGGGGAAAGTCAGGGCTTCATGAGCACCGTGCAAAGGCGGAGTGTGGCAGTGGGCTTCTAAAACCGAGAGAACACACGTGGGTTCTGGGAATTTGCTGCCAGCCCGTCTAGCTGAAGCATTGAGCTCCAGTCCAGTGAGACCTTGTCTGGAAGCTGGGCATGGTGACCACGCTTTTAATCCCAGCGCTCTAGAGGCAGCGGCAGGTGGATCTCTATAAGTTTGAGGCCAGCCTGGTCTACGTAGAGAGTTCCAGGACAACCAGGGCTACACAGAGAAACCCTATCTATGAATGAATGAATGAATGAATGAGTGAGTGAGTGAATGAATGAATGAATGAAATAAAATGGGAAAACAGGTGAGAAAGACATCAGTTGCTAGCATCTGTGTGTGCCTACAAGAGTAAGCACCCCTACCCCCATGTATACATATATCTATACACAAACAACATATATGCACACACACAACAAGAAACATAAATAAACAAATAACTGTATTCAGTAGAATATTACCTGACCAGAGAAAGGAGAGAGGTACTGGTTGATACACAATCCAGCATGAACCTTGAGAACATGCTAAATTAAACAGGACACTCACAGAGCACACTGTATGGTTCTATTTATAGGAAATCTTCAGAATAAGCCAGTTTGTAGAAACAAAATAGGTTTGTGGTTTTCAGAAGCTAGTATCAGAAAATGGCAACTGACTGCAGGGGTCTAAGTTCACATAAGAACACGAGAGTGTTTTCAGGTTACTGATGTCGGTGTTGCGTGTTGTTTATTCGTCACACTCCGCATCGCTGTGGCCACATGCGTGACACAGCTGTTTAAGGAAGGAAGGGTTTATTTTGGCTCCTGATTTAAGAATGTACCGTCTGACCACGGTGGGAGGGATGGTGGCAGGAGCTTGAGCCACAGCACAACCCTGGCCAAGAGCTCCAGCCCAGAAAGAAGGGCCAGGGCTCGGCCTGCTTCTCTTTATTGGTCTGGGATCCCAGAACATGGGCTGGTGCCACCCACACTCAGGGTGGGGTTTTCTCCTCCATTAAACCTCTGGAAATGCACTAACAGGCAGCATGGCGTGTCTTCTTTATGATTCTAAATCCTGTCAATAGTGAAGGTTAACTGTCATACACATCTTTAAATGCACTAAAAAAAAATTTCTAAATTGTGTACTGTGAAAAAGTGCATTTTGTAAGGTCTGAATTATACTTCAGTTGTTGTTACACTGTGCATGAGTAAACACACACACACACACACACACACAGGGAGGGGCGATGGAAGAAGAGAACTCAGCTCTGGGCCATGGTTCCGCACACATAGAAACAGAGGCCCCTGTGCAGTGTCAGTTGATGTAAATTCTTCCAGGGAGATAAGCATTTGAGTGTGTCAGGTGCTCTTACAGTGTGAGGACAGCGAACACGTTAAATCTTTGTTAGGGGAAAGAATAGGGATGAAGAACCCTGGATATATAAATTACTGCAGTCCTAAATGGAGGAGGAAAACAGAATCTACAAGAAAATTCAAAAAGTAGCCAGGTCCAAAAAAAAGCAAAAAAAGATTACCATATTTTCTATGTATCTGTATTAATTCAGCCATAAAATATAATGAAAAGTATATTATTAACAAGAACACTGTAAAATACCTAAGAATGAATTCAGCTAGAAATGATGCTCTTGCCTGTAACTGTAGCAGCACTTGGGAAGCTGAGGCAGGAGGAGCCTACCAATTTGAGACCTGTCTGAATTGCAAAGTAAAGCCATGTGTCAAAAAACAAAATGTGTGCACACACATAAACACAAATGTAAAGATTTTCCTTTATTGAAAAAGGAAAGGACAAACCAGGTGTGGGGATGCATGCCCTTAATCTCAGCACTCGGGAGGCAGAGGCAGGAGGATATATTAGCTAGAAAAGTAGATGATCCCTGGGAGACCACTAGCAGTTAGCCTAGACATAGTGCAACTTAGAAACCTGTCAACCTTAAGATGCTGCAAGGACGAGCACTCCCTCCTGGTTTCAAAGGACAAGCACTCCCCTTGCTTCAAGGACCAGTGCCCCATCCCTGCTCAAAGTAACTGTGTTTGCCCAAGATAACCTGTAACCTTCTGCTGAGCCATGAATTGCTGCTTCATCTCCCCATTCCTTATGACATAGATCACAGCCTGAGCATCCCCTCCTCTTTTTCTTTATGATCTGTTTCTTTAAAAAACCCCAATGGCAGCGGCAGGGGGTCAAGCTCCTCTGTCCCTGCTGGGGACACTAGCAAGAGCAGCCCAGTGCACTGGAGAATTAAACCTCATGTGTTTGCATCAAGAACAGTCTCTCGTGAATTTTGGGGGCATCGTCCTATCCCGAGACTTGAGTAAGGATTTCCCAGGATTCAGGAGTCTTTCAATCCCCACCTCCTTTTGATCAGATTCTTAACGGTGCAACCTAGGCTGTCTAGGACTCAGTTTTTAGCTCAGGCTGGCCTTGAACCTTTAGTCCTCTTGCCTTGGGCTTCGAGCATATACCATCTCGTCCATACCACCCCACTGGACCCAGAGTGTCTTTATGTAGCCCTGGTTCTTCTGGAACCTGCTTATGTAGCCCAGGCTGGTCTAGAACTCACAGATCATCTGCCTCAAGCTTTTGAGTGTCAGAATAAAGGCTATGCACCAATGTGCTCAGCCATTTAAAACTGTTGTGTTGAGAAAAAAAAGATAGAATTGACTACAGCTGTGATGTTTCCTTATAGGATAAAATTAGAAATGATTTATGTTTTCTTTGCTTATCAATATTTACTAATTTGTCTACAATGAATGTGTTTCTTTTCTTTAAAAAGATATCAAAACATTATACCAATTTTGGTTTTCTTTTTTTTAATTAATTTATTTTTAAATTAGTTTGTAGTCTTGGTTTCATGCATGTCTGTGTACCACGTGTATGCCTAGTGCCCATGGAGGCTAGACAAGGGGATTGATCCTCTGCAACTGGAGTTACAGATGCTTATGAGACACTCTGGTTGCTGGGAATTGAACCTTGGTCCTCTGGAAGAGCAGCCACTTTTAACCACTAGCCACCTCTCTGGACTCTGGTTTCCTTTTTTAACTAGAAATGTATTTGCCATTAGAGTCTGTGCCTGTGTACAGTGTGGTAGGGTGTGTGTGCTGTGACTCACTGTGACGGTCAGAGGACGGCTTAGTGCAGCTGGTCTCTCCTACCTTTCTAAGGAGCCTGGGGATTAAACTAGGATCGTAAGCAAACACGGAACCATGCTTTTCTTTAGGGCAAGGTGCATGTGCCATTGTCTTTTTCCACTGCCCACTGTGCGGCTCCCGTGTCCCTGTGCTCCGTTTTATAGGAAGGTTTTGTCACTACAGTACAGAATACTGCTAGCCTGGGTTGGTCTGACTGCCTAGCGCAGAGTCTGAGGCCATGTTTCAAGAAGACGCAGAAAGCAGAGTGAGACTGAAGTGGGAAGGAGAAGGAAACCACCCGCTGGGGGTCATGGCAACATGTCTGTGTTACGCCGGTGCACTTCCAAGGTCCAGAATTAAGAGGCAAAAGGAAAGTTGTTTACATAGTTTTTTATACTAAATCAGGAATTGAACTTGTAAAGAAAGCTTTGGTTTTAGCGTCACTTTAGTCTTGATTGTGGAGAACCAAAATTAGCTGACAAAACTGGCTTTGAAGCAAAGGCTCTTTGACTGGGCAAATGCAGGCTGTCCCCAGAAGCTGCTCCAGGCCACTCTGTCCCCAGAAGGTGCTCCAGGCCACTCTGTCCCCAGAAGCTGCTCCAGGCCACTCTGTCCCCAGAAGCTGCTCCAGGCCACTCTGTCCCCAGAAGGTGCTCCAGGCCACTCTGTCCCCAGAAGCTGCTCCAGGCCACTCTGTCCCCAGAAGCTGCTCCAGGCCACTCTGTCCCCAGAAGGTGCTCCAGGCCACTCTGTCCCCAGAAGGTGCTCCAGGCCACTCTGTCCCCAGAAGCTGCTCCAGGCCACTCTGTCCCCAGAAGGTGCTCCAGGCCACTCTGTCCCCAGAAGCTGCTCCAGGCCTCTCTGTCCCCAGAAGCTGCTCCAGGCCTCTGCCCTTCTTTCCCTCCATCAAGCTGCTTTACAGCGTTGACAGGGGAGTTGTGGCCTCTTCCTTTCTGTAAATAAAGCGGTGTTCATTGACTCTGCTGCTCACATCATGTACCTGTTTAAATATTTATTTAAAGTCAAAGGAAGGTAATTCCTGATGTTACTTCTGTTTCCAGGAAGGGGAACAGTTCGTGAAGAAAATCGGTGGCATTTTTGCCTTCAAAGTGAAAGATGGCCCCGGGGGCAAAGAAGCTACCTGGGTGGTAGACGTGAAGAACGGCAAAGGATCTGTGCTTCCCAATTCAGGTCAGTACCCCAGGGGCTGCACCCAGAGCAGCCCAAGGGCACCAGGCTCCAGCTGGCAGGTCAGTTCTCATAAAGGCCTGCATCAGAGGCAACAGACCCTGGAAAAGAATTGTTCAGTCCTTGGGAAGAGAAAGGTTCTGACCACCCCTTCCGAGCGGGGACTCCACACAAGAGATGCTAGTCCCAGAGCGGGATTTAGATACATGTGGCTCGGGTTTCTGGCCTGTCACTCCAGTCTGACTTTGGTCTAGTTATTCAACCTCTCTGAGTGTATTAGAGTTTCTGTTGCTGTGATGAAACACAGTGACCAAAAACCACTTGAGGAGGAAAGGATTTATTTCACTTCTTATAACAGGATGTCAAGCAGGGCAGGAAGCTGGAGGCAGGGCTGATGCGGGGCTGGGAAGAAGGCTGCTTCCTGACCTGCTTCTCCTGGTTGCTCAGCCTGCTTTCTTCTAGAACTCTGGACCACCAGCCAGCGCAGGAGTGCTCCACCCACAGTGGGCTGGCCTCTCCCACTCCATCACTAAGAAAACGCCCTACAGGGCTGCCGACAGCCTGGTCTGTCGGAACCGTTTTCCTAATCTAGGTTCCCTGCTCTCAGGCGACTGCAGCTTATTTCAAGTTGCCATAAAATTAGCCACACATCAAGCTTCAGTTTTCTTACCAGTAAACAGCCATAAACATTGCTTGATTCATAGAATATATGTGGGGCTTGAGAGAGAGTTTCCTTTTGACAGCCTGAGCTCACATTGTCCTAGGCATGGCTGATGACTTTGCTCACTAGCTCCACTTCCTCTCATCCAGTCCTTTCTTGAACTCACCCCATAGCTTTTGTCTGATCTCTCCCAAACTTGTTCTTGCCAAGGTCCTCAGTAACCGCCACTCTGCTAGATGCAGTCGCTAATCCCG